>NW_024412627.1:1361123-1424428 GCF_014898765.1 Herpailurus yagouaroundi
ATCCATCCTTCCATCCATCCTTCCATCCATCCTTCCATCCATCCATCATCCACCCTTCCATCCATCCATCCATCATCCACCCATCCATCCATCCATCCTTCCATCCATCCATCCTTCCATTCATCATCGATCCTTCCACCCATCCATCCATCCTTCCATCCATCCATCCATCCATTCAATCATTCATTCCACAAATATCTCACGAGGCCAAAGATCTGCCAGACTTTCTACTAAACAGTAGGAAAACAGAAAGGAAGAGACACGATTTTTACCTTCAGTGAACTTCCCAGTCTGGTTATGGGTAAAGATGAATTGATAGTCATTAATAAACAACTAACTTAAATAACTCTTAAGTAAAGAGTTACTTCATCCTGTAAAACGCAGACTTGCCTGTGGGTTCTTATTCTTAGAGAGATTCAATCAACTCCAACTTCCTCCAATTTTTGACGCTCCAAATCTACCCAAGTTCAACTAACAGTAGTTCTGTCTAGTGAAGATGAGACATAAGATCCCCTGAGAGATCATCTTACCTAGAGGTACTGTCATAAATTTTTAATGCCTGGGTTTATGCTTGTGTAAGGATCAATATGGCTCCAGGTTGTACTTCCTTAACTGGTTCTGGCTAATGAAAAATGTGTGGAGACTGACTTAATTTACAACATTTTGTGCCAAGTGACATCTCCTCTCATGCATAATAACAATGAAGGCTTCAAACACTCTACCGGTTTGCTCCCATCAGCTCATTTAATCATAATAACAAACCCAGGACACCGAGATATTAATAACTTGCCCGGGCTCACGGCTAGCAAATGGTGGAGATGTGATTTCAACCCATACATTTTGGCTTCCAAAGCCCATAGTCTTAACTCTCATGCTGCAGATAAGAAAATTTGGCTGTGGTTAGAATTAAAAAAGATTTCCCATCATAAAACTGACATAACACACTCAAAGGATCCTTCCCCAAAACTGTCAATGCCATATGCACCTTGCCAACGGAAAACTACTTCAGCAACTCAGCATCATCTGTCATATTTAAATTCATGTCATTAATTGGGATATATGCCGGGTGAATCTTGAAGGATGAGACAGAAGTACCCGGGATACAGACACGAGGAACTGTACAGGTAAATGCAATGAGACAAAGGAGATCAGCACACATTCATGTACCTGCAGGGACTTCAGTGTGGCTGAGTGTATGGTGTGAGGTAGGGGATGGCAGAAAAAGAGGCTGGAGGGAGAGGCAGAAGCCAGGCTTCACATGCAGACTTTGAGCGGGGCATTAATCCCGGGCCTGCGGAGACAGAGGGAAGGGGTGACAGCTGGGAAACTGACTTGGGATCCAGCCATCCTTGGGGGAAGCTGACGGAAGAACCCAAGAGTGTGTTGGGGTTATTAGCCATTGCTGGCACCTGGTGAGCGGATATGCACATAACCAGCCTCTCCACTTGACTTGGGAGGGAATAAACACAATGTAAAACTGCGAAAGGGATCTTCTTAAGGATGTTTGAGCAGCGGTGTGCCTTCGTGGGAACGCAAGGTGGAGACTTGGTTCCAGGAAGTTCTCCACCTCACAGCAATGCTGCCTCCCACTCTGGTCATCCACCCGTGCGTAGAAAATCTTGAGCTGGCCTACATGAAAGGAGTCTCATCCGCTATCTTTATCCACTGGCCTTTTCCTGTGAGTCGCATGATGATCCTACTGTAACAACCACACACATCTTAAGGATCTTGGATTCGGGGGCGCCTGGGGGGCTCTGGATTTTGGCTCAGGTCATAATCTCATGGTTCATGTGTTCTAGTTTCACATAGGGCTCTGCACTGACAGTGCGGAGCCTGCTTGGGATTCTCTCTCTCCCTCTTTGTCTGCCCCTCCCCTGCATGCTCTCTCTTTCTCTCAAAATAAATAAATAAACATTAAAAAATATATTTTAAAAAAAGGACCTTAGATTTTAATGTTTGGGATACAAAGAGTCTTTGAAAGGTGGGCTTTAAGGAGAAAAGGTGGAAAATTCAGGCAGTATCTTGGGCTAATTTTAAACAGATTTTTTGTAGCAGGGACAGAAGCAGTAAGACAATAGCAGTGACTTTGAACCCTGGCTGGCTATAGAATCACCTGGGGAAGTTTCAAAACATCTTGATTCCTGGGCTCCTGACCACCCCGTTCTGCGTCAATTGCTCTGTGATGTTTGAGAGCCTCTGAGCAGGATGAATGTGTGCCAGCGGGGGGAGCCTTGTTATAAAACTGTTATTCCAAAGCGGGAGGGATTCTTGAGCGTGTTGAAATGGTGATGACAAAGCGTCAAGAGGCGGAGACAAATATGTGAGAGAAACGGACAACGGTCACCAGAGCAGAATCCCCGAGTGGACAGGACAGGCTGGCCTTGGGGATACAGGTGGATTCACCTGGCACGATCTTCCTCTAAAATGAGGGGGCTGTGAGTTTCGGGTGGGGAGGAAAAGGACGATAGGGGGATTTCGCCTGCTGACTGTAATCTTCTTTGTAAAGACAGAGAAGGGTTCCTTTGCTAAGACAGAGGGGGACGTGGTGGCAGTGAGCGTGTAAAGAAGCAAGCCTTGATCTCATGCTGACTGTGGACCCCAGAAGGAGACGTTCCCCAGTTGAGACTGGGGGCCAGGTATTTAAACTCCCCTAGGAGAGAAATTCCACGGCGGCAGAGTCTTTCCCTGCGTTGGTTGCAGCCTCATCACCAACGTTCAGTTGGGTGCACTTGATAACTAGGGACATGATTGTACATTTCTGTGACATTTCGTTTCCTTAGCATCTTTTGGGGAGCCAGAGAGAGAAGCCTTGAAGTGATTCACTAAAGCCGAGTGTAGGGTTCAAGGAATGACCTGTCAGGACATCAAAGATGGGTCACAGAGCATCAGACAAACCACGCAAGAGACAGTGGGCTTTGTCTTAAACGCAAAAGGTGGAGACACAGGACAGAGACAGGGACAGCTCTGCATTGCCAAAAGTCCAGTCTGGCTTTGAGGAGATCACTTGGGGGTAGCGAGAGGCTGTGACAATCATCTAGGTGAGCGACGGGGAGTCAGGTGGTCCTGGGAGATGCCAGTTGGAGCAGAGGTTTAGTTTCAGGAAGGCAAATTCGACATCCTTCTAAGGGACAGCTTTCCAGTAGTCAGAACTGCCCAAACATGGGCCAGACTGCTTTGAGGGGCCATGAACGCCGCCATCTCTCAGGAGCAGGGGAGGGGGTGTGGTGCTGGGCTGACGGGCTGAGAGCACACTCCATGTTGGACCCCCCCAACGGCCACCTTCACTGTCCCGCTCCTCGAGAGGCCTCGCAAGCCTCAGCTGGATCGGAGCCGCCTCTCTGGCTCGCCAAATTGCCGTGCCGTATTTAAAAACCAAAGAGGAAAATAAACCCCAGCCCAAGGAAGAAGCGATTTTGGCATTAAATAAAAGGAATGTTTTTATCCCGCAATGAAAACGCTGTGATCTTGGAACACAATTTGCATAAACAGACAGTTTGGCTATAAACAACCCCACCAGTAACTGGTATTTACATATAGAACAACTCAGTCAAAACCCAATTAAAGGCTCTGATGGATCGAGGGTTGTCAAAACATTTAAAAGGCTTCCCAGCAGTCAGGCGATTTATACGTCTCTGTGGGACCAGGCGTTCCGGATTCCGCCTCCGATCCGTTCGTAGTCTCCTACGAGACCCGGAGACCCCCAGGCCGCCCCCACCCTGGGAGCCTCCATAGGAAGGAGCGATCTCTAAGGAGCCCTCCGGTCTTGGCGAAGACGTGGTGGAAAAAGGAAGAGGGTCCAGGCCAGGGTTGGCTGACTTGCCTCGTGGAAAGCAGGGGCAAGGGTCCCAAGTAGAGTTTGGACACATGACCATCAAGAGGGTCTGCTCAGATGTGACAGGACTTCGAGAGGACCCGGGCAGTCATGGAGCCTGAAGTCAGGCAGTCAGCACGATTGTGGTTCTAGGCCCCAGAGCTTCTAAGCAAATGGTTGAGGAGCAAGATGAGAAATTCGGGCCCCCGCATCCCCAGAAGAGAGGACCTGTGTTGGCCAGGGATGGACACCAGCCACAGACACCAAGTCAACACGATGGAAAAAAGGGGGACGGCTAATAGGGCAGGGGTTCGTTCACAGGGGCATGATGGCGACTGGCAGGCCCCGGGCAGTAGGGTTACCAGGGCTAAGCCTCCACAGTGCCTCTGTCCTAGGCACCCCTGGGGTCCACCGAGCCTTTGGAAGACCCCAGCTCACAGGAGGTGGGGCAGCCCAGAGCTGACCTGGTGCAGTCACCCACTCCGTCACTGATGCTATCTAAGGAAGGAGACTCGGTTGGCTTCGTATAGAATGGAAGCGGTGCCTGGCACCCTTAAGGCCAAGAAGCACAGAGCAAGCTTTGATGCATGGATGGAAGGCAGAGGGAGGGAAGAAGGAAGGCGGGAAAGAAGGAAGAGAGGGAGGAGGGAAGGAAAAATGGAAAGAAAGAAGGGAGGGACAGAGGGAGGGAGGGAGGGAGGGAGGAAAGAAAAAGAGAAGGCAGGGAGACGTTCCAGAATCTTCCAGGAGTGGCCTATGGTGACCCCAGCGAGGCCTCAGAAAGATTACAGACTATCGATTTCTGCCTTAAGTGTGGGAGGTATTCACTCTGCGCTTAGGTATTCACCCTGAGAGAGCTATGCTCGGACTTCGGGATCTTTCACTCCCCAGACTCTTAAAAATGGAGAACTTACTATGCTAAGCACTTCCTCACCTGTGATCCCTTACACACTGATACATCCACCATGACCTCATTCACACCCATTAACACACAGAGGGACCTGATATAACAAAACAAACTCATGACCTCCACGTGGCCGGTATGCTGCGACCATCCCTGTGGGTGTTTCATCTTCATAGCAATACAAAATAATCCCTAACAACAAAGCACTCGCTAATACCTGAGCACGATGCAAGATGCTTTATACTCACCATTTCATTTAATTTCCCGAGACAATTCCTGAGAGGAAAGCAGTCCCATTTTACCATGAGGCTCAGAGGGTTCAAGATGCTTGTTTGAGTTGATATGGCTGGAAAGTAGCAGAACAAGGAGTCTGTTTGGGTCCCAAACCTGCTACATCAGACCAGGTGTTTCTGGTTTCTGACTACGGATCATCTCATTCCGGAGTAACCCATTTCCACGGGTGACACCCTGGTGTGGAATGGATACGGCAAAACTAAGCTGACTTCGCTCCATTGTGGCATCACCACTCAGCTGGAGACCCAATACTGGCTGTCCTCCCTAATCATGCATTAACTCAGTCTGCTACAGGTCCTACATTCCCTAACCACCCTCCGAGACCAACCAGGTGGCCCAGGAGACTAAGGCCGGTGGAGGAAGAAAAGACATATCTGGGCATCTCCTCCCTCCTTCCTATGGGCTCAAGTGCACTGCAACTTACTATTGAAAGTCAAGCCATTCACCCTTCCTTCCCAGTAGCCCAGGAATACACATTCTAAGACTAAGCTCATTACCACCAAGAATTGGCATGTATAAATAAAAATTCAACCAATATTTAGGAAGCGTGTTCTTAGCTAAGCATGTACTGTTAAGGGACTATGAGATAACAAGGGATTTCGCTTTGTTTTACTTTGTTTCTCAAAGCGAAGCCTCGGTTTCTCCACCCAAGCGTCCTGTGTAGATCAAGGATAGGCAAACAGCAGCCGTGGAGCACCCCTCCCCCCACCATATTTATACATTCAGTGTTGTTAGAACACAGCCGACTCATTCATTCATTTACGTGTTGCCTGTGGTTGCTTTTACACTCTAAGAGCAGACCTGGGTCATCTCAATAGAGGCTTTATGGCCAGCCAAGCCCAAAACATTTGCTCTCTGGCTCTTTCAGAAAAAGGTTACCGACCCGTGGTCCAGATGTCTAGAAACCTGGATGTTTCTTGGTTGTGTGTTTTGTTCCAAAGGATGTAGAGTTCAGAGGGCATTCCAAACAGGATCCCAAGGCAGAAGGAATCTGGCGTTTGAGTTCTTCTCTCCACCTCTCCACGCATAAAGCATAATAAATCCTTTTTTTTTTTTTTTAGTTTATTTGAGACAGAGACAATGCAAGTGGGGGAGGGGCAGAGAGAAAGAGAGAGATAGAGAGAGAGAGAGAGAGAGAGAGAGAGAGAGAATCCCAAGCAGGCTCCACGCTGTCAGCACAGAGCCCCATGAGGGGCTCAAACTCATGAACCGTGAGATCATGACATGAGCTGAAACCAAGAGTCTGATGTTTAACTGACTGAGCCACCCAGGCGCCCCTGGCGTGACACAGTCTTTGATTTCTTTTCCCTGACTTGTTGGCATGCACTGAAACTGCCCCCATCTTCGTAGCCTCCTTCAGTTAGATTTCTATCTCTTCTCTCCAGGAGCCCATAGATAAGAAGTGGGGGGGGGGGGGGGAAACCATTATTTTAAGAGTGGTCATTGGGAAACTCAGAGCTATAGGGAAGCTTAAAAAGGGCTTTGTTAGCCCATAAGATAGTGAGCTCCCTGTCCCTGGAGGCATACAAGATTGCCGTGAAGGGCCCCTCTGTCCTGACTCGAGTCCGTATGTTCCCTTCCCTGAGGAGTTCAGCAGCCCCCTCTGTGACCTCGCCACGTCAGGTCTGGCATCCTCCAGTGCCTCCTCCAATAGCACAGCAAGGTTCAGCTTTGCAAATTTCAAAGCTGATCTTGTCATTCCCAAGACTGAATTCCCTCAAAGGCTGCACATCGCACCCAGGCTAATATCCAAACCATATCTTCGCATCTGTTCATCCTTTGGCCCTCCCGAATTTTCCAAGCTCATCTCCTACACACCCACCTCCCATGTTCCAACCAGATTAAACAGCTACTTATTCTCCACCCATGGGCTCCTCTCTAGCTCTCCTCAGGCCATTCCCTCTGCCGGGTATGTCCTTCCCTCACCTTGTGCACTCGACAAACTCCTATGTATTCCTCAAAACCCCACTCATAAGTCCCTCCTCCTATACAAGCCTTTCCAAGATTTCCTCATCTCAGATTAGTTTCTATTACTTAGTCCCTATGATGCACGTCTTGGTCACAGCTTGCGACACTGTACTAGAACTTATGACATTGTACTAGAACCGACAACATTGTACTAGAGAGAATTATTTGCAGGAATACCTCCCTCCATGGGTGAAATTCCTCAGAGGAAAAGACAGTGATTAATTCATCTTCACAAGTTTAGTCCAAGGCTCTGAACACGGTAGGAACTCAACAAATGTTCCATGAATGAATTCATAAGTGCATGAACGAACCTTAACAAAATCAAGACTCCAGTGGGTCAAGCGACTTGATCCAGCCAGGCCTTCTACCCACTTGCAGATCTCATAGCTGTGTCTTAGGTAGCTAGCTACTGAGGACATTCTGTCTTTTCTCTTGAAGGCCACATTTCGGACAATCCCTTAGGCCATATCTTTTCCCTTCTTTCTATGAGCTTCCTGAGTTTCCCCCACACTACTGCTCTAAATCCAGAGGCAGGACACCTCAGTGGAAAGACGAGACCTGTAGGGTCGAGTGGAACTGACCAGAGACCCAGGTGAGCCATTGGCTCCCTGTGTGACCTTGAACAAGGAGTCTGCACTCCCAAGTGGGAAAATGCAGGTAGTAAATCAACCCTGAAGAGGTGCAGCGGGACCCAGCAGGTTAACGTACAAGCTCCACACTCAGAGTCATTGCTTCCGAGATATACGTTCCCTTCATCAAGATTCCTGAGGACCGTCTACTCTAATCACCTGTCTTGTCTGTTGCTTGTATTTAATACCCGGGACAGGTGGGCGTCCAGCCTCTCTGAGACAACCCGGCGATGGGGAACTGTAGTAAGAGTAGTAACAGTGACAGCAGCATACTTACAGACCTTTTTGTTTACAGAGCATCCTCGTAATTTCTGATTCTCACCCCCAAAGAAAATAAAAATAAAAAATCAGAACCATAAATGAACGTCCCCAAGTAAGAATGTGGCTCTGAAGCCCAGGGAGGTCGAGGTCTCGCCCAAGGTCACTCAGAGATGAGCTGCTGAGCCAGAATTTGGTCCTTTGCCTTGATTCCTAGTTTCCAGGTGACTTCCAAGGGATCGGACTGCAGTCCGTTTTATCTTTTTCTATGTGCTTCTCCCTCACAACAAACCCGGTGTCAGTAGTACAGACTTTGCGATCTAGGTCCCCCCCCCCCCAAATCATCCTTGCGAGCATCACCTCCGTCCCTGCCGCTCTAGCTGGATGACTGTGTATTGACTAAGGCTCTTTGTTGTAAGTGATAGAAAATATTACTCAAAATGATATAAGAAAATGATGATGGTAATAATAATGGAGGTAATATAAGCTCTTTCTGGTTCATATAGCTCTGAATGTAAGCGGTACTATAGCTTGTATTGTATATAATGTAAAATATAATGTTTTGTATTTATGATTAATATCATTGCTATTAATTATTAATATTATTGATATTATTAATTAAGATAATATAATGTTATTATATATCATATAGGGGTACTATAAGCTCTTTCTGGGTCATCCGTCTGAAAAAGACGGACGTAGGCTCTTCAGGACTAGTTAGGTCCAGGCCTACGTAGGTCATTAGATCCTTCTCTTCTCAGTTCTCTTCTCCTTCCTCTGCCTTCAGTTATAGGCAGGTGGTCCCCTACTGGAGGCTTCTAACAGCCCCGGACGTCACAGTAGAGAAAAGGCTTCTCTTCCCTAATCTTTTGAGACGAAGCCCCAGAACGGAGAGCCAATGCCCTGGTCTGGTCAGGAGGCCACTCCATACCTGAGCAGTGACTCCGGTCAGGGGACCAAAATACACCCACTGCCCAAACCTGGGTCACGTGCCCACTTCTGAAGCTGGACGCTTAATCAATCCTATCCCAACTTCATGAACTGAGAAGGGAGAATGGATGCTTCCCTCTCCGCCATCCAAAGAAACTCCAGCTTCTGCTACCAAAAACGGGGGTGGGGGGGGTGGGGATAGATACCAGACAAGCGAAAACAACAGGTGTTCTCTTCGGTGACTTTTGGTGCTTCAGCTTCTATGTGTGAGAAACTATGGTATTAAAAATGTCTACCCCTCAGGGTCGTATCAGACTGGAAACAGAAATAAAAGAAGTTCCGCCCCCAGAAATATTATTCAGAATGCTTGTGCCACTCTTTTTATGTGTCAGAGCCCTTTGGCTCTCACCCTCTGCGAAGATGCCATCTGAACCCATCCCACTGCCCGCGTTCTGGGTCACGACACTATGGCTCCCCTACACTCTCGCAACCGTGTCTAACTGTGCTTCCTGCCTTCCCAGCTCTCCCCTGGCTGGTGGTACCCCCTTCAGTGCCCTACAGCCAGATTAATCTCCCGTCTCAGCAGAGTTCAGGGAGCTACAGAGCCCAGCGGTGTTTAACTTGGCTTGCACCGAACCTCATGAATTTAAAGGCCATCTGAACCGGACCATTCATCCGTTCCTTCTCAGCTCCCCACAGAGAGGACATTTCCACACCCTCCTTTCTGATAACCAGCCATCAGAGCTGCTTACATATTTCTTTCCCAGGAAAGCTCAGAGGAGGAAAAAAAAAAAAAAAAAAAAAAAAACAACATATCCAACCCTCGAATTTGAAAACCTTCCTTCTATTATCTCATAAAACATCCTGCTCATATCATAATTTCAATCCAGAGAGAGGATTTGCCGTGTGAGCTCTGAGATGCATATAAATTGCCCTTCTAAACCTCTGGCTACAATAAGCAAACTTCAGAAGCTGACAGTTTACTTGATAAATATCTAATAAAGCTTAAATAATTATTGAAAGCAGACAAATGGCAGAGGGGAACGGCAAGAGGTGTTGCGGTGATCAATCACAGGGAAGAAGATAGAGCCCCAGCAACACAGGGTGAAGCAGGTCCCGGGGAATAAAGAATCACAGGCAGAGACTGACTTCCAGAAAGAGTTGGTGACGAGGGGGGGGGGCGGCTGGGGGGACCAGGAAATGTGCCAGATGGACCTCCCTTTGCGAACCATCAGATACTCAAGATGTGACCTTTCTCAACTCTTCTGGAAGAAAAAGAGCCCAGGGAGACCATTAGTACCGGTCATTGTCTGTCCTGACTGCCCAGCCTGGGGAGGGTGTCAGGGTTCCAGATCTTACACCTCCTTTATAAGCTCACCCAGCCCCAATTCCAATCTTGAGGCTGAAAGAATTCCAATCATTCTAGGGTGTCATCCTTTGAACTTGACCTGGAGTCACCATCCCTGATGGACCTCAGGAAGGTATCCCAAAGTCTCCACTCCTTGACTTACTCGGTCACTTGTTCAATAAACATGAAGTGCCAACTCTGTGCTATAAGAGTGCCCCCCAAAGCTGCCGGTATAACCGAGGACGGTTGTGGGAGCGGATCATTAAACAAACAAAAGTACACGATAAAAATTAATCGTGTCTTGATCGCTTAATCTGGTCTGCGGCAAGTGTGGGAAAGGGAAGGCTTCACAAAAGAAATAGCACTCAAACTGAAAGCTGAAAGATAAATAGGAGTGGAGGGAAGGGTATTTCAAGCAACAGAAGTAGCAAGTGCAAAGGCCCTGAGGTTTAGGACTTCCGTTGCAAGTAATTCTGAGATCTGAGTTCCCACACTGATGCTAATGTTTGGCAAATCCCTGGCAAATCCCTTACGCCCCTCCCCACACGAGGAGATTCTGACTTCCACGTTTCTGGGTCCATGATTCACTAGTTGCCACTTGCTGAGGTGGGTTTTCTGGTACCCGTTTTAGAGATGCGAACACTGAGTCTCAGAACTATTATGGGCCAAGTGTCGCATTGTCACCTATGTGGTCATAGATTGTGCTTCTGCTTTGGACTTTATCCTCCAAACACTCAGACCTGCCTCTCCCACCCCCCACCCCTCATTCTTCAGTCCCAGCCTAGCAAATCTTCCTAATTATTCAGAATACTTCTAGGAAAGGATGTTTCCCTATCTTGCCAGATTCCCAGATTCCCAGCTGGGGACTAGAACTCTCCTGGAGTCCCAGCTGATGGAGGCCTAGTCCCTAGTGATAGGATTCTTTAATGCCTGCCTGGATGTCCAACTATCACACACACACATACACACACACACACACACACACACACACACACACACACACATACACACACACCACAGACCATTTGCCTAGACTTCCACTGGCCCTCCGCATATGCTGGACCTTCCTCTCTCTCCTGTACCCCTGGTGTTAGCCCCTGCAGGTGCATCAACCTCCTAATGTGGCAAGAAGGTGAGACCAAGATGGGAGCCCTCATTTGGTGGGGATGACCACACCTAAGACATTTTACTTGAGAAATACAGAAATGACTTGGGCTCTTCTTCAGCCAAGTCACAAAGTCTTTTGACCAAAGAGTCACCAACACTGTTTGGAGCCACAGTGTTCTCCCCTACAAACTCAGCATAATTCTGATACACCCCCACCTCGCCTAATGACAGAGTTCTAAATACTTTACAGGCCCTCACAATTGGGTAACAATTTACAAAGAACTTTTCAAACATCATCAGCAGAGTGATAGAGGCAGAGATTCCCTCCTCAGTTGAAGGCTAGTCGCTAAGCTTGGTTTTTAAGACTGGATGCGACTCAGTCTTTCTTCCCAGGGGGTTTCTGTGGGGAATTATGATCCCCATGTCAGCAACTTTCCCTCCTTGTTTTGGGTTGACTCTTTCCACAGAAGTGCGGTATCACCACCACTCTTCCCATTGTAAGTAATAGAAACACAACCTAAACTAGCGGAAGCAAAAAAAAAAAAAAAAAAAAAAAGTAATTCATTGCCACTGGAAACCGAGAAGGATACCAAAAAGTGCCTGTGAGCAGAGACCCACAAAAACAGAGCCTCAGAAATTCAGCCTTAACCACAGCCTGTCTTCCTACTGCTTCAAATCCTGTGTCTTACTGTGCTTGTTTCTAGTTTCATTCTAAAAACAAACCAAAAAAAGCCCTCCATATTGCGAGGGAGATGGCCACAGACAGCCCCAAAGTCACATCCTCCCAGTGTACCAAATGTAGCGGATAGAGATGTCTCTTTTCCGTTGTTCGGATACAAATCTCAAGGAAGAACTCTTCATTGGCTGTGCTTGGATGATGGCCCTTTCCAAAGAATACGATGATTGGTCAGGCCTGGGTCATATGACCGCCCTAGTTGCCAAGAGGGTCAGGAACTATGGCCAGAAGTAGGGAACAAAGTGCAAATGTTCAGCCAAAACACTGGAACTTGCTCCAAGAGGGGACGGGTACATTAGAACAGCGTGTGTTTGAGGGGGTGGCGGAACAGGAGTATTGGCTGGCGCAATCCTTCTGTTGAGAAAGTTAAAAATGTGTTTTCAAAACCCCTAAGGTGTTTATACTTTGATCCAATAAGCTGATTTCTATGGTTGCCTTTTTAGGAGGAAAAACATGTCGAAAGATGCGTGTACGAGAATTCTCATTGCGGTATTGTTTTCAGTAGCAAGAAAGACATAACCAAAATGTGTACATTAAATACATTATGACACATTAAATGGCATAGTATTAATTCTTTTTTTTATAAAGTTTCCTCTCTTCTTTAAAAAAAATGCTTATTTTGAGAGAGAGACAGATTGCGAGCAGGGAAGGGACAGAGAGAGAGGGAGAGAGAATCTCAAGCAGGCTCTGTCCTTTCAGTGCAGGGCCCAGTGTGGGGCTCGATCCCATGACCCTGGGATCATGACCTGAGCCAAAAAAAAGGGTCAGAAGCCCAACTGACTGAGTCACCCAGGTGCTCCCATATTATTAATTATTAATGATCATGATAGGTATCTACACATTGACATGGAAAGAAGTTTTTGATATATTAGTAACTCTTAGGAATCAGTGTACAAAAGAGTGTTGAGTCAAATCTTTGTTTTAAAAAGGAGCATGTCTGTTCTCATTACACAAAAAGCTTTTTGTAACCATATATGGTGACAGATGTTAACTAGACTTATTAGTGGTGATCTTTTCGAAATGTACATAAATGTCGAATTATTTGTTATACACCTAAAACTAATACAATGTTACATATCGATGAACTCTCAATAAAAACAAAACAGTGGGAATCGTAATACAATTACATTTCTTTAAAAAGCATATTAACAATTGGAATGGGGTAAGAGTAATGTCTCTTAAGCGCAGGAAAGTTCTGTTTCTTGATACAGTTACTAGTTATAAGGGAGGATTCACCTTATGAAAATTCACTAAGCTGTCCATTTATGATTTGTGAACCTTACTTTATATATCTTATGCTTCAGTAAAAATAGTTTTTGCAAATGTGTGTATTTAATGAAGAACGTGGGGGCACCTGGGTGGCCCAGTCGGTTAAGCGTCCAACTTGGGCTCAGGTCCCGATCTCATAGCTCGTGAGTTCAAGCCCCGCATCAGGCCCTGTGCTGACAGAGCGAAGTCTGAAGTCTGCTTCGGACTCAACGTCTCCCTTTCTCTCTGCCCTTCCCCTGCTCGCGCTCTCTCTCCCTCTGTCTCAAAAATAAATGTCATAAATTTAAATTTAAAAAAAAATTAAATAACAGTAAAGAATAAAATAGAGAAAAAGGTTTAGGGTGGTTATTTGTGGATGGTGTAATTAACAGCAATCTAAACTTAATTCTTTGCGCAAGTCTTCGTTGTCTATTTTTACAATAAACATGTATTACTTCTGCGGTCGATACCCATTGCGGGTGGTAAAATGAAGGATGAGTTAGATCAAAGAGCTAACATTTCAGTAGGCGGTAGGACTGTTCAGTTTGTGCACGGCCTGAAGCTCTCAACTAGATGACGTATCGGTCAGGATAGGCTCAGGTGTTGTAACAGACCCCCCAAAATAATAGCTCAAACACAATAGAAGTTTCTCCCTCATTGTCATCTAGGGAAGGTTCCTCATATCGGCAGGTGCTCTACTCCGCACAGACGTTCAGGGACCCAGGCTAATGGTGACTTTTCTTCTTAAACACGACCTAGATCTCTCTGATCGTTTCCGTTCTTATCACGGGAGGTGAGAAGGGGCAGCGAGGCCTGGCCCTTGGAGGTTTTGTGGGTCAAGGCCGAAAGCAGCTCACATCACATCTGTTCACATTCCACTGGAAAAGAGCTCAGCCGGGGTTCCACCCAGTCGCAAGGGAGACTTGGAACCACAGTCCCTGGACGGGCATCCATGTGCCCACGTGTGACTCCACTGCTGTGGAAGAAAATGGATTCTCGTGACACTTCACAGTTAATGCCACTTTGGGGAGGGGGGAGGGGGAGCAGAAAGGGCAGGTGACAAAGAGGAAGAGGACGTTGACTTGAGCAGACAATATAAAATGTACTCAAAGAGGGCCAGGTACATGGCATGTGGCCTCAGTCCATTCCTGGCCATGGTGATGCTCAGAGTTCGCAGGTGGGAACGTCCTGGTTCCAGTGCAATTCTGTTTTGGCAAGAGCTTGAAAGAGGCTTTGGTTAGAATGAGAAAGAGAAGCACGGTCATCTCCCGGGCACATATTCTGCGGCAGTGAGACCACGGCGAGGCCGCCCTTCCCCTTGGCCCGGCTTCCAGGCGGGGGGGGGGGGGGGGGCGGCGGTGATGCCAGCCGGGGTGAAAAGGAGTAATGATAAAACCAAGGACTGGGTTTGATGTTTTAGAAGGCACCAGATTCTACCTATATAAATGGTGCATGAAAGAGGCCTCCACACTGCCCTCCCTCGGCATCACTGAACGCTTCAGAAAGTACGTTCCAGAAACCCTGACTCTTTATCTGCAGGGAGAATAGCCAGTCTCAGCCCGGAGAAACTTTGGGCAGCGCCTACGGGCAACGTGCAGGCCTAAAGACGCACAAGAGAAGCATCTGATGAATAGTATCCAGAATGTATTAGCTCATAACACAAGCACCCCAAAATCAATGAGGAAATTATCTCCTCCACACAACTGGCACAGAAGAAGGCCATTTTCCGTGTCCCTCCGGCACATCCCAGCTATTGTCAGCTCTGCCACGCGAGCTGATTAATGCGCGGGTGACCACGCATCCAGTTTTCGATCCCTACGATTATGCACATGGACCATTTTTTTCCCCTCTATGGATCCTCGACACTTAACCTATTCAATGGTCTTTATTTGCATTGATCACATTTTATGGTATGATTAAATTTGTATGGAAGAGAACCAATTAGTTTTGTCTTACACTTATTGAATGCACTTTATAGTCAGACAAATTAACTCTCCACAGTTAGGTTGATTTATCCAGTGGCAGAGGCTTGATGGGCCATGCAGGGTCTTGTCCCCAGCCGGGGAGAGAGTGGGGTGGTAGATGGGGGGGTTGAGGGGGGTGCTGGTACCTCTTAGAAACGAGCTTAATGTTCCGACTCTGATGGTCCAGCCGATCGCCGTGGAGTCTGGGTGGAACTTCTCTCGGGAGACTAAATGCCCGGCTGTAGCTCCGTGTAGATTTCAAGAACCGATCAAGGCTTTGGCTGAAGGGGAAACATTTTCTCCTACAGAGTGAAAAGATCAGTGGAGTACAACTGGGTTCTAGCCCCACTCTTTGGGCTGCTGTGCGATTAGGCCAGTCTTGCACCTTCTTTCGGCCACAGTGAACAGACGATACGAAGGAGGAGGAGGAGGGAGCCCATCTCCCCCACATAATTTGCTCGAGGACCACACATGAGAGCACATATGGAAACAATTTACAAACTGACCGTAAAGCATCATCTTTATGCAAATTGCCCGTCCAATGAAAAAATAAGAGCGGAGCAGCACTGTGAGACACGAGAGTAATTTGGAATCAAAAGCCGCAAGTTTGAATCTCTGCTGCTTCCCCGCTGTGTGGCTCCGTGGAAGTCACTTAACCTCTCTGAGCTGAAATGGTCTCCTCTGTAAAGCAGAGGTAGTTACCACAGATTGAGTGGATATTTCAGACAGTGGCGTTTTCCCGGCCATAATAAAATCACGGGACCTTTATTTTCCATCCATTGCCTCGCTTTATCTTTCTCCACAGCTCCTTATTCGTTTGTTCAGGCACCAGAACACAAGGCGGCAGACTGGGCGCTTTGAATACTAGCAATCTGTTTTCTCACAATCCTGGAGGCCAGAAGTCCAAGGTCAAGGCGTGGGCAGGTTTGCTTTGGTTTCTCCTGGGGCTTCTCTTCTAGGTTCTGGCTGTGTCCTCACGTGGTCCTCTGGGCACATGTGCTCTCTGGTTTCTCTCTGAGAACCCAAGTGTCCCCTTCTCATGAGGATATTGGTCAGATTGGATCAGGGCCCACCTTCATGGCTCTGATTTCACTTAATTCACTCCTTTAAAGATCTCGCCAAAGATGGTCACATCCTGAGGTCCTCGGGCTTAAAGCTCCAACGTATGAATTCTGTGGGGACCCAGTTCAGCCCTTAACAGCACCTGACATTGTGTTACACATCTTATCTGCAATCATAAACTCCACGAGAGACCTTGTCTCCACCGCACAGGCCTAACGCTTAAAACAGTGCCTGGCCCATAATAGGTGCTCAATAAACGTTTGTTGAATGACTTAATGAACAGTGCTTAGCATAAAGGCAGCTCCAGCACATTCTAGTACCAGCATGAGGACACCCACCAATAATGGGGGCTGCAATAAATCATCTCTGAAGACGTTTTTGATCACTGCCACCACCCTCCTCCTGATTAGCTTCTGTTGCACTTGCCTTGTGACCCCGGAACTCAGAGAAAACCCTATGACATCCATATTTAATATTTTATTCCCAAACTCATGAAAACCTTGAGCTTTGGGGTAGGAAGGCAATTTACATATTAACAGATGCAATTTAAAAACCAGTGAGGGAGGGGAACCTGGGTGGCTCAGTGGGTTAAGCATCCGACTTCGGCTCTGGTCGTGATCTCGGCGGTTCGCGAGTTCGAGCCCCGCGTCGGGCTCTGTGCTGACCGCTCGGAGCCTGGAGCCCGTTTCGGATTCTGTGTCTCTCCGCTGTCCCTCCCCTGCTCACACTCTGTCTCTCTCTCTCAAAAATAAATAAAAACATTTTAAAAACCAGTGAGGGAAACCCCTTTATAGCATTCCTTGATAATCTTTTCCATGACCAGTTCCAGCGACCGGAAGCCCTTTACCTCTGGACGAAGTCAGTTCTGTGATGAGAACGTGTTATACGGAGCATACAACGAAGCATAAACAAGGATGTTCTTTTTTAGAACTGGTTATGATAGTTAAGAATGAAAACAAACATCTCTAAGTAGGCCAACAGATGGCAAATTGGTTTATCCACGCAGTAGTGGGAGTTTCCAGTAATTCAAATAAATTCATTGGACCTACCTGCAACCAAATGGAAGCCTTAAGAACACAGTATCGATATATACACTATGATACTGTATACACACATACATTAATTTATATGTATTTAATACATGTAAAATTCACTTTACAATAATGTATATCGTGTTTAGAAAAGACGCAAAAGCTTGCATGGGACAGATACACAGTAACCTCAGAGCGGCGGTGGCCTCTGAGAAGGGCTGGAAGGAAGGGTGAAGGGGGAGGGTCTTTCACTCTGCAACGTTTACTTCTTTAACAGACAAGCCTGAAGCGAATGTGGCAAGATGTCCACGTCTTCGCACCTGGGTGGTAGGTGCATCTTATGATTTTTTTTTTCTGAGCTTTTCTGATGTTTGAAACGTGTCTTAATTTTTTTTTTTTTAATGTTTATTTATTTTTGAGAGAGAGAGAGACGAGACAGGGCTCAAGCAGGAAAGGGGCAGAGAGAGAGAGAGAGAGAGGGAAACATACAATCGGAAGCAGGCTCCAGGCTCTGAGCTGTCAGCACAGAGCCCAATGGGGGGCTCAGACGCATGAACCGTGAGATCGTGACCTTAGCTGAACTCGCACATTTAACCAACTGAGCCGCCCAGGCGCCCCGGCCCCTTAATTTTTTTTAAGATTTCAGTGAACAGGGGAAGGTTCATTTTTGACCAAAATAACATTAGACCCCACATCCAGCCGCTGCTCCTGGTTCCGACCCCCGGGGGCCACCCGGAATAAATGTTCTTCCTCTTCCACACCATATCCATTGTCTTCCTAGGTAGGCCAGGTGACATCATCGCCAGCCTTAAGGCCAATACTTTGGCTGAACTGCATCTGGAATGCAGACTCTGGCCTCCGCCTGACTGACAGAGGCAATCCGTCCCTGCAGAGTGCGGGCCAAATGAATACTAACACTCTTCCCCTCTGAGCTCACTGTCTAGTGAGAGAAACAGACACACAACCAGGTAACCGCGGTGTGATGTGCTAACTGCACAGCTTGCACAAAGAGCTTGCAGTGGGAGGAGTGAATGACTACCCTACCTGAGAGCAAACGGGCTGAAAGGCTAGAGAAGCTCGGCTGCGAAGAGGAGCCCCCGAGGGGCCAGGTCTGGAAGGGCACAGGCTCAGTCCGCTGGCCCCATGCCTGGGAAGGGAGAGGATGTAATCCAGTAGTACCCCCAGGAAGAGGAGGAAATGGGTTCGGGAAATCTTTTTCCAGTCTCTGCCACAGGTACTGGACAGAAAGGGCCAGACAGGCAGGTGTCTTTAAAACCCACTGAGGGCAGTCACAAGCACCCTGGATAGAGTCGTCCGCACTCGGCTGGGGATTCCCAGCAGGTAAATTGGGCCTTTTCAGGGAGGAACGTTCAGAGGCAGGTGCACCGGAAATCGGAGATGCAGCCCCTGCCCCGCGACAATGTCACTCGAGGAAAGTAACAGAGCCCCAGAGAAGTGGGGAGGGCAGGCCGGGGTCCACAGTGGGGCACGGAGGCTCAACCAGGGGGCTGGTACTTGAAGAAGAGGTACAGAGACGAGCCCACACGTGCCAGCTCCAAGAACAGCCATGGTCAAACAGGCTGATATTCAGGGAGCTGGAAAAACAGATGATTTTTTTTTAATGTTTATTTATTTATTTTGAGAGACAGAAAGAGACAGCCAAGGAAGGGCGGAGAGAGGGAGAGAGGATCCCAAGCACGCTCTGTGCTGTCAGCGCGGAGCCCTATGTGGGGCTCGATCTCACGAAATGTGAGAGGGTGATCTGAGCTGAAATCCAGAGCGGGACGCTTAACCGACCGGGCCACCCAGGCGGCTTTGGAAAAACAGATCCTTTTGCTTCGAAGCAAAAACAGGTGAAGGATCTAAGGATCTAAGGACAGAAAGTACGTAGTACTTTATCCACAGGGTAAATGTTTTCATACAGAAAACTGCACTCACAGGGGCTGAACCCTTGATGCCCAGGAGGCATTGCCTGCCTGTCAGTAAGAATTTGCATTTAATTGAGCACTTACTACACGTTCCAGATATGGATCTAGGCCCTTACGTGCACTATCTCATTTAATCTTCTTATCTCCAGAAACCAGACCCTATGACAAATGCCGTTTTTCAGGTGGGAGAAACGAGCTATTAAAAGTGGCCAGGTCACCCGCCCAAAGTCACAGATCTGGTATTTGGCCATCAAACCTGGAGTCTGACTTCGTAACAACAGGCACCCTCGCCTTATCCAAGGAAGTCACTGGGAGCCACGCATGTTTCGCTCTCTTGTCGGAACGGCTGCGTGTTGACTTTGGCGTTCACCCTCTCAGATTCTGTTACTGTTTCGTCGGGGTCGCACGTGCTAATGACCTGCTCATAGCTCACCTCACCCATCCACACGACAATCCCAAGGGGGTGACTGTGACAATGCTCCTTCTCTTGGCCACGATGAAAATAAAGCCCAGAGACAGTGATGATGCACCCAAGTTACCCAGCGAATTGGGGACACAGTTTGAACGCGGGTCCCTTGCTTCCTACGACGGCAGACTTTTGGCCACAACTGTGGGTCAAATACTGTGCTACCCACGCCACTGGTGGGGCCTGAGCTCACTGAGGGGGGGAATAGGGATGGAACACTGTAATCACGTCATTTTTAAATTTATTTTACTTTTTATTTTTTTTAATGTTTATTTACTTTTGAGAGAGAGAGAGAGAGAGCGTGCGAGCGGGGCAGGGTCAGAGAGAGAGGGAGACAGAATCCGAAGCAGGCTCCAGGCTCTGAGCTGTCGGCACAGACGTGGGGCTCGAACTCACAAACCGCGAGATCATGACCTGAGCCGGATTCGACGCTCAACCGACGGAGCCCCCCAGGCGCCCCGTAATCACATCATTTTAAGATAAAAGTTCCCATCCTTCTTGCCCAGAATCCAAGCTGTGGTCCAGGAACTGATCTCCAAAGAAAACCGTCTGCGTGGAGCTAAACAAGAACTTTCTTATGTGCTGTTGCCAAAGCCTTTTTCAGGCTCTGGGGGAATAACGACTTTGATACGCTAATCAACGTGTACCTTTTTCTTTCCATTCCTAGAAATGCCTGTTGCCCTGTCACGTTTCCCCCATTCACGGGACATCTAAGGTGGCCAATACCCGGCTTCAGAGGACGGCTGTCTCAGCTCTGACAACTCGGAACACAAAGACCAGAAGAGTCAAAAGCCCCTAGGTGAATGTACGGTAAGGGAAGCAGCTCAGAAACATAAAAAGACAGACTCCCAGACTAAATAAACACTTGCTAGGCCTGGGGGAAGGAGGAGAATGCCAGGGTAAGAGACTTTGACTCCGGGGAGTGAATGAGAAGGAAGGAACCTTGTGTTCTCTTCCCAAGGCCGAGTTCAGAGTGATGGCGCAGAGAAGTGCAGAACCCCCACGATACCTGTGGGGACCCTAAAGAAGAGAGGACCTGTTGCTCCCCCTCCCAGGGTGAAAGTCGCAGAATAAGGCAGGACCCTGGAGCTCCCTGCACCAAGCCGGAGGGGGAGCAGAAAACCGATCTGTGTGCAGTCTGTGACGGAAGGCCTGAGACCCTGCACGGGGCGAGAGCCACAGAATTGTCCCCACGCGGAGGGGTGTTACAAGAACCAGAGTCTCGGAGTCTCGGAGCCGGGCACAGAGGAGGACACAGTGGGGACCTGTAAGGACGGAACAAGACAGGATGGGACCATGCGCCGCACGGAGGCAGCGAACGGAGACGGGGCAATGCCGAGGACGAAGCTCCCTCCCCCGCACCCACCTCCCCCTGACCCCCCCCCCCCCGGTGGTCCTGGCACCTCCAAACTCAGATGAGCCCCTGGGGGGTGAGAGAACATCCCCCTGAGGATGCTCCGCTCCTACCCGCTGAGTCAAGCTCGGTAACGTCATTGCTCGAAGTCTATTTCTGACGTTGCCGGAATTGTGAGAGGAGATTTGTACCCCACTCCATAACCGGGACCTCCCTTTTGGCTCCCTGAACCCCCAGGGCCCGGCTCCCACGTCCCGCAGCCGAGCCAGCCTGGGCTGAGCAGAGACAGGGTTTCTGGGGAAATTGACAGGGCAGCCGCCCTCTCGTGCCTCGGGCTGACGGGCCATTTGTCCGCTGGTGACAATGACAAACGAGCTGGCAGTGGAGGGATGGGGCCCTGGAGGGGCCTGGCAGAGGGGCTCCTGGGAAAGAGGTGCCCCTGGCCCCCCTGGGCCTGCTGCGTCAGAGATGGAGACAGTGCGTGTCAGTCCTGAGGGGTCACTGCTGTCCCTGGCTGGGTCCCTGGGATCCCGTCTCTTTCATAGTCCCCAAGCCCTAGCCCTGACCCGGGAAAACTTCCCGTACCTCCAAGGGTCCCTTTCACTCCTCCCCTCCTGCTACTTCCCAGGACAAGCCCAGCAGCCCCTTCCCTAATTTTAGGTCCTACTAGTGACCCTTGGGGACGGACAGACAGGCATCACTGCAGTCGCAGTGGAGGAAAGTAAGAGTCATAATCATTGTTATAATGAGGATGAACATTTTTGGGGCTTGAGGCATGCCAGGCCACATGCTAAGTGCTTTACCACGTGATTTTCTTTGACCCTCGCTGCAGCCCTCGGAGGTAGACGGTCTCATCGGCCACATGTTATAGATGGAGAGGCAGGGGCTCTGAGAGGCGGGATCCCGTGGCTCGTATGGGATAAAAAGACCATTAGTGGGACCCAGGCTTTTACTGACTCCGAAGCCCATTATACAGGATCATGTCAGAGACGCCGTCACCTGGCCGTGACAAGCAGCGCGATTCTGCGTCCCACCCATAGAGAAGCTGTCTCTTTCCTGGTGGGGCCGGGCGACGGGGTGGAATAAAGCTGGTCTGGGGACTGTAATCTGCTATGGCTGATTCTCGTGCTCAAAGAATCACAGGGAAGAATTTGCTCCGTCTTCCTAAATACTTTCCATGAAAGAGACTTCCGTCAGAGCCAGACAATGAGGCACTGACCCTTAGCATCCAGGCAGCATTTCCATGAGCTAGGACTTGAAGATGTTAGATGACTGTTCTAGAGGCAAACAGCCGGGCAGGTGGGGAGGTCAGCCTCCAATACAATGAACCAGGTTGTAGAACTTTCGGTGCCCTCGGCACCGTTTTGGTGTCGGTGAGATGATTAAAACCTTGAGACGTCACGGATTTCAGCTCTTTGGGTTGAGGCCGAAACAAACAAACAAACAAAACTAGAGGGAGGGGAAGCAAGGGAGGAGAAGGGGGACTTAGTGGCCCGCATAACTGAAAGTTTCACGCAAGTTTCAGGTGCGGCTGGATCCAGTGAGCTTCACCAACGTCTCAGAACTCTATCTTCCTGCCTCTTGTATCTCTTTCTGTTGCGCTGTCTTCACTCTCCAGCAGAATCCACTTTCAGGATGGGAAGGCGGTCGACAAAAGACCCAGGTTCATATCCTAAGAGCTCCACAACCCTCATGGGAAGACTGTTTCTCTTTCCGGATAGCTCCTACAGAAGTGCCATGGCCAACTCACTGGTGCAATTTGGAACTCCGGGCCTCGGGTTCAGTTTTAGAGCCCGTTTGCTCCACAAAAGGCAGAGAGTGAGTGAGAAGAGCTGGATTCTTCTGGTGAAGCAAGGGGAGGAGACACCCTCTGGGTAGGCACCCCACCAAGGAAAGCAAATCAGAGAACCAGAAGTGACTCAGTTTCCCTCTAAGCCAGGAGCCGGGTGACATGCTAAGCCACGAAGCTCTGCGGTATCCCCATGAACTAGCTTTCGTCTTCCCAATATTTCTGTTGTTCCTGAGGAAACCATGACTCCGAGAGGGAGGAGAGTGTGACCTTCGTGACATGAGCTCGTGTGGCTGATTCCAACGGCACTGCTCCGTCTTGCCTGGTGCGTTCTGGGCCAGAAAGATAATGGAGAATAGAATTCAGAAAGGGTCCCAGCTCCAGAAGAAACACTATTTGGTTGGGTCCCTGTGCACAGATTACTGTTCCTCTCCGAGCTTCAGTTTCCGCAGCTGCCGAACGACCACACTGTCCTAAATCCGTGATGTGAATAAGCAGCAGAGGGATCGGAGGGTGAGGCCCTTTTCAGAAAGCCTACAAGATATCCTCTCTTTCAGTCAACATGACCAACCCCAGAAGCTACAGGGAGCTTCCTCTGGATCCCAAGGCCATGACTGTCCAAAAATGACCTTGGACACTCAGTTTAACCATCAAAATGTTGATAACCCAGCGTGGGCTCGGTGCTTTGGGCACATTCTCCCCTTTAATCTTTTCCTTTGTCTAGTTACGTAACATTGCAAATGTGCAGAAAAGAAGGTGTCAGACACGTACGTGATCTTTTCCAAGATCAAGCAGATGTTAACGTTTCACCATCTTGCTTTAAAACTCTTTTTAAAGAAACAAAATATTAGAGACGCTGGTAAACACGTTCCCAATAGCCGGTATTTTTTTTTCTGTGTTTCCATCCTTCTCCAGAAGGGGGTCGGGTTCACCATTGGCTTGGTATGAATTAAAGTACAGCTATGTTTACATTCATTCCGTTTTCATATATATGCATAAACCGTATTTATTATACATGTGTGTTTGTGTGTGCATATATATGTGTATATATATATTAATGTTTGTGTGTTTTAAATTTTGCATTTTAAAACTTGTTCCACCCTCAAACTTAGTTTTCTTAATTTATCTCTATTGATACCTATGGATCTGATTCATTCATTTAAACTGTAATATCATATCCTGTTGCAAATAAACTATAATTTATTTACCATTCCCCAGCTGAGAGAATATGGGTTGTTTTTACATTCTTACGATGACAAACTACCATAATAAGCATCTATGTATGGTTCTCCTTGGGCACATACAGGAGAGTTTCTCCAGCACAAACACCCAGAAACGGAACTGGTAGGTAATGAGCACGGGTATCGCCAGCTTTATTGGGTAATACCAAATTGCTGTCCAAAGGGGCTTTACCAATTTATGTTCCCGCCATAAACATGAATTTCCGCTACTCCATATCCTTACCAACACCTGTGTTACCAAATTTATTGATTTTGTCAGTCTGACAAGTGCACACTGGTATTTCACGGTTACATTTTGAGTAGAGCCAACAGTGACTTCGAGAATATTTTTATAGTCCGCTGCATTTCAGGTTTTCTTTTCCTTCAAGTTCCTTTTGCACATACTTTATCATTATTGGGTCCTTTGTTTCCTAATGATTTCTGAGGATTCTTAATACATCCGACGTACTAATCCCTTACTAATTATATGGTTGGCAGGCACCTTCCCTCAGACTATCTGTTCCCAAGGTTTAATACATATTTTGTCATACGGAAGCTTTAATTTAACGTGGTAGTGTCTATCGACATTCTCCTTTGTGGCTTAAGCTTTTCCTGTTCTATTTGAGAAATCTTTCCCACTGAATCTCATAGGAAGATTCTCCCAGCCTTTGTTCTAAAGGTTTTATTTACATTACTGCTTTTCACATATATAATTTGAACACATCCGGAATTTCTTCCCATAAAGGTAGGCATCTAGTTTGAATCCGTTTCCACATAGGATAGCAAATCACTTACGTACTAGTGGTTAACTGATTTATCGTGTCGTATACCAACCTCCATACTTAGCGGAAGGTCTGGCGTCCAGATGGGTTCGTGACACTGTCCCAACTACTGGGTTCATTCCCACGCCCGAACCGCCTATGCTGTGGTTTTCACTGTGTGGCTTTCCCAGTTATTAGGTTACTGGGTCTCAGCTCCAAACTCCCACACCCAGCTTTGTGATGCTGGGGCTGGAACTCCGCGACCCCCCTGTTCTGCTTTGCCGTTGTCAAGAGTGGGCTTTCAAACCGAGGGGGTCGGAGGGGAACGAGAGGCTGGCTCCTCCTGTCTGCTTGTGGTCCCTGTGATCGTCACATCCCCTCACTTCCTCGGCCCCGGGACGCCAGCACGAGCCAGCTGTGCTCCCTCCTCAGAACTCAGAGCCAGTCATGCGGGGTTCACCCCGCAGCATCGACTTTTCAATAATTCCATCCGCTTCCCTTTGTCCCTTAGTCCCTGCGTTAGTCGTTAGCTCCTGCAGCTGCCTCCGTGACAGCTTTGTGTTTTTTATTTACCTAACCAATTTCCTACCCAGCTGACAGTTCTTTATATTAAACTCTTTCTGTTAAAGCAACTGCTGTGGCATCTGCCTCTTGACGGGACCCTTACTGATATAGCAACTTTATGGTAAATCTTGAAGCCGGAGAAGGAGATGTTCTTCTTTCCTTCCTCAAAATTTTCTTGGATAATCTTGGCCCTTATGTTTCCACATGGGTTTTATAAACCTTACTGTGGAACCGCACCAAAATAATAATATTAATATGAAGCATTTGAATATTTGCATAGCAATGACATAAATTTACAGCTAAACGTGGTCAGAGCTGACATCTTAACTGAGATTTTCTGATCCGTGAACACACGACGATTTCCCCGTTTCTTTAGGTCTTCTCATGTGTTTTTCAGGAAGACACTGTACGTGAAGTTTATATACACCCTCTGCTAGATATATTTCTAATTAATTTAGAGGTTTTGTTGTTACGGTACATTGAATCTTTTAAATTGCTGTTTTTAATTGTTTCTGGCTGGGGTTTAAGAAAGCAATTGATTTTTTTTCTGTGTATTGATCTTGTATCCAGCAACTTGATGAACTCTTGAATTTGTTATTAATATGACTGTGTATTCTGTAGAATGTTTCCATGTAACCATATCAACTGTGAATATCGACAGGCCTTTTTTTCTTTCCTTACCATTGTTGCAGCTTTTATTTCTTTGCGTGCACGTACGCGGGTCTGTGTGTGTCTTATCACACCCCATCCCGCCTCCAGTTCAACACTGAATAGAAGCACTTCCTTTTCTGGCCAAGATGGAGTTACAGGAACTAGACTTACCTTCTTACCTGAAACATCTGAAAGAGTTACTTAAAAAAACTATGAAACAACGGTTCTCAAGATATTGGGTATTAGGCAAAGACAGTCAGTGAAGTCTGAAAACGGGAGGGGGGGGGGGAATGAGGTGAGCTCTGGTACTGCCCCAGATTCCTACCCAGAGAAAGTTTCCAGCCCAAGGAGGGTGACCCCAGGCAGAGGGAGGTCCACCCGAGGTAAGGAGACAGGTCTGAGGTTCCAGACAGGTCAAGATGGCTAGAGTTCACAAGACAAAATACCAGGGAGGAAAAAGTTATTCAGAGAGAGAGAGAGCTCTTCAGGGATCTGCAGAAGGTCCCCGTTGAGTCCTTAGCTAAACACTGATCAACTCAAGAATGGGATGTCGCCATTTGCGACGACATGGACCGACCTAGACAGTATAATGCTAAGTGAAATAAGATAACCAGAGGAAGACAAATACCATAAGATTTCGCTCATATGTGGAATTTAAGAAACAAAACTAATGAACAAAGGGGAAAGAAGGAGCGAGACAAACCAGGAAACAGACCTTAAGTATAGAGAACACACTGGTGGTTATGAGAGGGCAGGTTGGTGGGGGGATGGTGGAAATAAATGGAGGGGGTGAAGGAGGGCACCTGATGAGCTTTGGGTGATGTATGGAAGTGCTGAGTCACTATATTGTACAGCTGAAACTAAGATAACATTGTATACTAACTATACTGGAATTTTTTTTTTTAATTTTTTTTTCAACCTTTTTAATTTATTGTTGGGACAGAGAGAGACAGAGCATGAACGGGGGAGGGGCAGAGAGAGAGGGAGACACAGAATCGGAAATGGAATTTTTAAAAATGTGAGAAATCTCTCCGAGGTTAAGTAAAGAACCACCAGAAAGCCTGAAAGTGTATAAGACTCAGGAATCACACAAGGCCAAGGAAGCATGTCTGTCCCCACCAGTCACAGCGGAAAACCTCATAATTCACAGTACACTGGGTTGAACACTAGAAGGGTTTTGCCTCAGCCGCGGAGTAAAGCTAGCCCTCGACGAAATGCTGTTCTGATCCCGCTTAACAAAGCTTAAAGACAAGGCCCCAAAGGATCCAATGTGGTTCAATAATCTAATCGCAGGCAAGAGCACAGGTTAAGAGGAGTCATAAGAATATAAAATATCCAACACACAGCAAAGTGGAATTCAGAATCAAATTTGGCATTCAATCAAAAATTACCAAGCATACAAATATCCAAGAAAATAGAATCTGTTAATCAAAAGTGAGGCAGAATTGGCACGGTTGATAGAATTAGTAAGTAGAAGTTGGAGAAACCACCAAAGATGTTAGACACAAGAAACAAATAAAAACATCAGATCAACTTCTGGAGATGAGAACTAAAATGTCTGAGATGAACAATACACTTTTTTCCCCTTCCTTTAGGGCCATCTGTTTTTTTTCTGAAATTCCACACATGAGTGAAATCATGTGATATTCCTCTTTCTCTGACTGACTTGTTTTGCTTAGAGAAATAAACTTTAGCTCCATCCACGTCATTGCAAATGGCAATACTTCACTCTTTTGCTGGTCATAGGTATTAAGGAGGGCACGTGTGATGAGCACTGGGTGTTACATGTAAGTGATGAATCGCTAAATCCCACACGTCAAACTAATTTTACCACGTATGTTAACTAACTAGAATTTAAATAAAAACCTGAAAGCAAAACAAAACAAAATGCACTTGATGGGGTGGGTTACAGATCAGTGGAACTGAAGATAGTTCTCATTTTGGAACTATCCAAAATGAGACACAAAATCCAGGAGAATGAACAGACCATCAGTGGGCGACGGGACAATTAGAAGTTCGCTAGCAAATGTGAAATTGGAGAAGCTCAAGGGGAAGAATGGAAAATAAAAAAAGGTTTGAACAAACAATGGCTGAAATTTAAGTGGATACAAAACATCTGAGTAGAAACCCCACCGAAGAAAACAGATAGGCCAATGGCCAATCAACACGTGAAAAGGTGCTCGACGTCGTTAACAATCCAGGAAATAAAATTCAGACCACACTGAGATACTATTTCACACCCACTAGGATGGAAATCATAACAAATGCAGATAACAACAAGTATTGGCAAGGATGTGCAAACAGTGATAGTGGGAATGTTCGATGATGTGGCCGCTTTCGAAGAAAGCCTGGCAGGTCCTCAAAGATTTAAAAACGAATTTAACACGAGACGCCACAATCCCACTCCTAGGCATCTACCCAAGAGAAATAAAAGAGATAGCTGGATTAAAAACTTGCGCACCAATGCTCGTCGTGACGTTATTCAGAATAGCCAAAAACTGATGAACGGACACCACTCAGAAATAAAAAGGAATGAGGGGCGCCTGGGTGGCGCAGTCGGTTAAGCGTCCGACTTCGGCTCAGGTCACGATCTCGCGGTCCGTGAGTTCGAGCCCCGCGTCGGGCTCTGGGCTGATGGCTCAGAGCCTGGAGCCTGTTTCCGATTCTGTGTCTCCCTCTCTCTCTGCCCCTCCCCCGTTCATGCTCTGTCTCTCTCTGTCTCAAAAATAAATAAACGTTAAAAAAAATTTTAAAAAGAAATAAAAAGGAATGAGCAAATGAGAAATAAAAAGGAATGAGCAGCAACATGAATGAACCTCAAAGATATTATACTGAGTGAAGAAAGCCAGACGCCAACACCACATATTGTAGGACTTCTTTTACATGAAATTTCCAAAAAAAAAAAAAAACCAAAAAACAAAAAACAGGCAAGTCCATAAAGGCAAGTCACAAAGTAGATTAGTGGCTGGTTGGGGTTAGAGGTGGGAACTGTAAGTGCCTGAAAATAGACATAAAGGAAATTTCATTCGTGATGAAATATTCTAAAATCGGATGGTGGTGATTACGGCACGGCTGTGTAAATTTTTTTTAAATGTTCAATTCTTTACTCAGGATTTATGCTATATAAATCATACCTTAATAAAGCTGTTTTAAAAGGAAACATTTAGGGGCGCCTGGGTGGTGCAGTCGGTTGAGTGTCTGACTTCAGCCAGGTCACGATCTCGCGGTCCGTGAGTTCGAGCCCCGCGTCGGGCTCTGGGGTGATGGCTCAGAGCCTGGAGCCTGCTTCCGATTCTGTGTCTCCCTCTCTCTCTGCCCCTCCCCCGTTCATGCTCTGTCTCTCTCTGTCCCAAAAATAAATAAACGTTGAAAAAAAAAATAAAAATAAAAGGAAACATTACTTTTTAAAATGTACACCCAAGTTAGCACATAAAACAGAAACTATTTTTTTAAGTTTATTTATTTTGGGGGGGGGAGAAAGAGCAAGCGGGGGCGGGGCAGAGAGAGAGGGAGAGAGAGAGAAAGAATCCCAAGCAGGCTCTGCACTGTCAGCACGGAGCCCAACACGGGGCTCAAACTCACGAACCATGAGATCATGACCTGAGCCGAAACCAAGAGCTGGTCGCTTAGCCAATGGAGACACCCAGGCGCCCCCAAAAGAAACTTGCATCCAGAATACACAATAAGAAAACAAAAAAATGGAATATTACTCAGCCATAAGAAACGAGAGCTTGCCATTTGAGGCGTGGATGGACCTGAGGCTGTTAAGTGAGACGAGTCAGACAGACACAAGCCATATTGTTTCCCTTACGTGGAATCTAGAAAACAAAACAAACAAGCGAAAAAGTAGCCACAGAGCCATGAACACAGAAAACTGGCGGTTGCCAGAGAGGAGAGGGTGGAGGATGAGAAAAATGGGTGATGGGGAGTGGGAGGTACAGGCTTCTGGTTATGGAATGAATAAGTCACAGAGGCGAGAGGTGCAGCACGGGGACTATAGTTCATGGTATTGTAATAGCGTTCACGGTGACAGGTGGTTGCTCCCTTGTGCTGAGCACAGCACGAGGTACGGGGTTGTGGAATCACTATCTTGCACACCAGAAAATTATGTCACATTGTGCATCAACTCAACTCCAATCATCAAAAACAAATAGCCTGGGCGGCTCGGTTGGTCAAGTGTCTGACTCCTGATTTTGGCTCAGGTCATGATCCCACCATTCATGGGATTGAGCCCCACATTGCGCTCTGTGCTGATAGCAAAAATCTGCTTGGTATTCTGTCTTTCTCTCTCTCTTTCTCTCTCTCTCCCCCCCTCCCGCCTTGCTCATGCTTTCTCTCTCTCTCAAAATAAATAAATAAACTTAAAAAAAAATAGTAATAATATCAGATCAAGTATTTGAGCAGATACCTTCCCAAAAAAGATACACTGGGGCGCCTGGGTGGCTCAGTGGGTTGAGCGTCCGACTTCAGCTCAGGTCATGATCTCACGGTCTGTGAGTTCGAACCCCACGTCGGGCTCTGGGCTGACAGCTCAGAGCCGGGGACCTGCGTCAGATTCTGTGTCTGCCTCTCTCTCTGCCCCTCCTCTGCTCATGCTCTATCTCTCTCTGTCTCTCAAAAATAAATAAACAAAAAAGATTTTTAAAAAATACATGGAGGCAAATAAATGCATGGGAAGATACTCAACATCGTCAGTGATTGGGAAATACAAAATAAAACCCCAGTGAGATACCAATATACACCTATCAGGATGTCCAAAATTTTCGAAACTGATCACACCAAGTGTTGGCAAGGATGTGATCCACCTGGAAATCTCATGTACTGCTGGGGATGTGGGAGTGTGAGAGGGTTACAAGCACTTTGGAAAACGGTTTGGGCATTCCTAAAGAGTTAAAAGCACACCTAACCTAGGATTCTGTCACTCCACTCCCAGGGATTTCAGCAAGAGAAATGAAAGCAATACGTCTCTACAAGGACATGTGCACAAATGTCCACAGTGGCTTTAGCTGAAATGGTCAGAAACTGGAAATAGCACAAATGTTTGTCAACAGACACAAAGATCGGCAAGCAGACTGTGGTACGTCCATACAGTGGAAGGCTTAGCAAGCAGAAGGAGTGGAGTTATGATACGAGATGGGAACATCGTAAGGTGGTTATCTGAGTAAAAGAAGCAAATGCAAAACACACATATTGTATTATTTTATTAGTATTCAATTCTTAAAAGGGGGTCACAAATCCATAGGAACAGAAGCAGATGGGTGGTCACCAGCGGGTGGCAGACCCTGGCAGGCAAGGAGGGGTGAGGAGGGAGAATACCAAGGAGCAGGAGGAAGCCTCTGGCGGGGGGGGGGGGGGGGGGCACAATGGACACGTTCACTATCTTGAGTGCGATGGTGGTTTCACGGAGGCGAGCATGTGCCAAAACTTATCAAATGTACACATTAAATATGTGCAATTCACTATAGATTATGCTTCAACAAAGCTGGGTGTTGTTTGTTTTAGAGGGAGCGCGCGTGCAAGCAGGGGAGAGGGGAAGAGGGAGAGAAGAGAATCCCAAGCAGGTTCCACGCTCAGCACAGAGCCCAGTGCTCCTAAGCTGATGCTCCTGGATGTTTTGGATGCAAACTATCACATCTTATACGCTTCTTTAAAAAAAAACAAAACAAAACATTTTGTTGAGGTATGATTGCTGTGTGAAAGTTGTATATATTTAAGACACGTGACAGATGAGTTTTAGGGTAAGTATACACCTGTGAAACCATCACCACCTGGCTAACAGTACTGAATTGTGTACTTAAAATTTGCTGAGAGTAGATCTTATGTTAGGTGTTCCTACCACCGAGTAATAAATAATAACAATAAAGAGGGCAGGAGGAAACTTTGGGAGGTGACGGATACATCATGCTCTTCTGGTTACAATTCTTTCCGTTCCTCTTTTCCCCTCTTTGGGTATTTTAAGTACTTCAGGTGACTCCTTTCTCTCAGTGCAGCCAGGGGATTTCGTGTGTTTAACCTTGAAACCAAAGACCTTTTTAACCACTATTGAAAGAAATGTCAGGAAGAAGAAGGAAATGTTTCTTCAATCCCCAAAGAGCTGCAGTAAAACACACACACACACACACACACACACACACACACACACACACACAGGTGGTATTCCTGCATCATAAAGTTCCTTTCAAAAGGGAGATGCTGAGAATATTAACGAATTCATCAGTCTTACTCTCCTGTTGAGTGTGGAGAACAGTGCCCAAATAAATAATCCCGTTCTGTTTCCTGTTACTATAAAACCATACGTGGGAATAGTCACACAAAGGAATGTATTAAGTCACCCAGTCATCAGATATGGCTGCCATGCTGTGAAATATCACCCATAACCTTAAAATGTCTCCAGCGCTAAGCAACTGTTCCTGCTTCATAATCCATTGCCCTGCAAGTAGGATTTAAATCGACATCTCTACAGCGAGGTGCAAATCTTAGGGAAGTTTCCATGTGAAGCAACAGAAGGGCTTTGGAATTTCCTGCTTCATGCATAGGGTCTATATTTATATAGATTTATATCATAAGTACCATGACTTACAGGTTGGTTTCTCCATTCAACCTAAGGATTTGACGGTCTTTTCTCTTGAGAGTAACAGCACATACTCATCAAGTGAAGGGGTTTTCTTTTGTTCTCGCTTACTGGAAAGCTTTTTTTTTTTCAGCCAAGAGTATTTCCTGAATTTTATTAAATACATTTTGCTGAATCTGTTGCAAGGTTCATATGGTTTTCTCTGGACTATAGTAACTAGAGTTTTCATTAGTAAACTATTTTTATGTGGCTGGAAAAAAAAAATCCCTGTTTGGCCATGATGTATTTTTAAAACAAGTTGCTATGTTTAAAATTTTTTTTTTAATTTTTTTTATGTTTATTTATTTTTGAGAGAGAGAGAGACAGAACACAAGCAGCAGAGAGGCAGAGAGAGAGGGACACACAGAATATAAGCTGTCAGCACAGAACCCGATGCAGGGCTCGAACCCACGAGCTGTGAGATCATGACCTGAGCTGAAGTCAGACGCTTAACCGACTGACCCACCCAGGAGCCCTACAAGTTGCTATGTTTTATTTGCTGATTGTTTCACTTAAGATTTTTGTCCCTAGGTATAATTCGAATATGACTACCCTTTATATTTTACTATACTGTCCTTATATGATTCTCATTTCTAGCAGAACCTTCTACGAGCCTCATAAAAGGGATTGGACAGCTGTCCGCTTCTTTTCCTGTCTTTGCATTAAATAGAAATTATTTATTCCTTAAATATTGGGTAAAACACGCTCAGGTTTTGAAACCTTCTTTTCTTTCTTTTTTTTTTTTTTTCCAACGTTTATTTATTTTTGGGACAGAGAGAGACAGAGCATGAACGGGGGAGGGGCAGAGAGAGAGGGAGACACAGAATCAGAAACAGGCTCCAGGCTCCGAGCCATCAGCCCAGAGCCCGACGCGGGGCTCGAACTCCCGGACCGTGAGATCGTGACCCGGCTGAAGTCGGACGCTTAACCGACTGCGCCACCCAGGCGCCCCGAAACCTTCTTTTCTAAGAGATGGATTTAAGACCTAATTTTCTCCCTGCTTAGCTGTATCTCATGAGTTTTGATGTAAAAGGTTTATTTGTCATTCAGCTATACATATTTCCATTGTGATGTTTTCTTTGATACATGAATTATCTACACTTACATTGTTAAATCCTAAAACACATAAATTTTTCTACATTTCTAACGTTATGGTACTGTGGTTACAGGATGTAGTGTTTGTTGGTATTTATTTAGATTTGCTGTGTGGCTGAATCATAGCTTTTATAAACATTCAATTATTTTGGAAAAGAATTTTTGTGTTCTCTAAATATCACCTGCAAAGTTCCATACATGTCCATTAGCTGAGAACTTTAGTGTCGTTATGTGAATCCTCCAAAACCTTCTAATTTTTGTCTGTTTCATCTATCAGTCACTTGGGAAAGTCTGTTCGACTCTCCGTTCTGATTCTAGATGTGTATACTCACTTATCCTGGTAAATTTGTCAATACCTTCTTTATACGTTCTGAATCTAAGCTATATAAGCCCTGGAATGTTATATCTTCCTGATAAATCGCTCCTAGTTTTGTTCTGTATCAAGCCTTTTTTATCGTCCGTAATACATTTCTCTTTTGTTAATAATAAATTTCTCTTTAAAAATATTGTTTTATGTTAGTACGAAAATTTTTTAATTAGTGTGTAATTTTAAACTGGTGTCACCAAGGGAGCGGTAAGCAAACTATACAGCCTGAAGGCCAAATCCCACCACCGCTTACTTTTGTAAATAAAGTTTTATTGGAACACAGACACACTCATTCATTTCCATCTGGTCTATGGCTACTTTTCACGCAACAGCAGAGCTGAGTAGTTGCAACAGGGACTTACGGCCCGCAAATATTTATTACAGCCCTAAAATATTTATTACGTGGCTCCTTATAGAGAAAGTTTCTTGACCACTGTGATACAACATTGACTAGATCCAAATGAATGGAACATAAGTGTGAGACAGGAAGTAATGCCATGGGCTGCTGTGGACCCAACACCTAGTTTAAGAAGTAGAACATGGCCAGCATCTTTGTGGCTATCCCAAGGTCCCTCCCTGATCTCAGCTGGGTCCTTCTCCCTCAGATTCAGCCCCCTCCTGCTTATCATGTGTGCTTAACCATTGTTTTTCTTTGTAATTTTACCATATTTGTATCCAAAAACCACATAGCGTTTACTTTTTCATGGGCTTCGAGCTCTAAGTAGGTAGAATTAGAGTGTATTATTCATTGGCAATTTGCTTTGCTCACTCGACGTTTTCGAGATTCATCCTTGTTCAACGTTTATTTATTTTTAAGACAGAGAGAGACAGAGCATGAACGGGGGAGGGGCAGAGAGAGAGGGAGACACAGAATCGGAAACAGGCCCCAGGCTCCGAGCCATCAGCCAGAGCCCGACGCGGGGCTCGAACTCGGGAACCGCGAGATCGCGACCTGGCTGAAGTCGGACGCTTAACCGACTGCGCCACCCAGGCGCCCCGAGATTCATCCTTGTTGCATGTAGCTCTGGCTCATTTTCACTGCTGTTCAGAATCGCAATGTACCAGTGTATGTATTTTTCCATTCCAAAGCTGATTGGGAGTTCTAGTACTTTGCTACTATTAAAAAAAATTGTTGCTGTATACATTCCTATGTGTGTCTCCTGCCCCACGCGGGCAAGCATTTCTCTGGGACATGTACCAGGAGCATTGAGAAATTGTCTGGCCGTAGATAGGATTATCTTCACCTTTATAAAGTAGAAAAAGCCAAAATGGTCTCCGAAGTGGTTACACATTTTATTCTCCCACCAGAAAAGTACAAATTGGCCATCAGGCCATAGCCTCACCGACGATTTTCGTTTTTTGGTTGACCAGGCGTTCTGATGTGTCTTATGGTTGTTTTAATTCTCATTCCCAGAATATCAATGGAGTTGAGCGTCTTCTCACGGGTGTAAGGACATTTATTCCCCATTTCTGTGATAACTTCCACAAGTTGCTTGTCCATCTCTCCATTTGATTGTTCTTCTCATTCATATTGACTTGTAGACACTACTTCCCTTGATACGAAGCATTTACCGGTGTTGCTGCTGTAAACACCCTTTCCCACACCGTGGCTCATACTCCGACTCTGTTTTTCTGGTTGTTGTTTTTTAACAGGAGCTTTTTCATGTAGCCAAATTGATTCCTCTTTCCCTTCATGATTTAAACCTGCCGTGGATTGTTTTTAAAATATTGTTCCTTGACGCATCGTCATAAATACATACTCCGATACCGTCTTCTAAAAGATTTCATGTTCTTCCTTTCACGTGAATCTTCAATGCATCTGAAATTGACTTTGGTGTGGTGTGAGATGGGGGTACGACCACCGGGCCCCCTCTACATCACTGGTCTTAATTAGCAGAGTTTTACCAGATTTCCTAGGAGTCCTTAATATGAGGTAAGGTAAGCTTCCTCTCATTTCTCTTCTTTATGAGTATCTTGATCTGAGCCCTTTATTATTCCACAAAATGTAGTCTTTACATTTTTTTAATTCCAGTGTAATTAACAGACAGTGTTATATTAGTTTCAGGTGTCCAATACAATGGTTCAACAATTCTACACACGACTCAGTGCTCATTGTGATAAGTATACTATTAATCCCCCATAAAATGGAGTATTTGCATCAATTTTTTAAAAGTTATGTTGGAATCTTAACAACACTGACAATTTAGATCAACTTGGAAAGAATGGACAGCTGTAGGAAATTGCGTTTTCTTCTCCATGAACACAAAATAGTCTTTTATGTTTCCTTTACCTTCTTTCAATAACATTTTATAATTCTTCTCCTTAAAGGTTTCTTAACATCTTTAGATTTCTTTATATGGACTATTACAATTGGTGCGTATTTTTTTATTACACTTTCTCTACTGATAGCAGGTTGACCAGAAATGCAATTTATTTTTGTATGTTACATTTTTGTACAAGCATTGTGCTAACTTTCCTTATTAATTCTAATAATTTATCTGTGGGTCCTTTTGAGTTTTCCTTATAAATAATCATATCATCTGGAAAGATTAAATTCTTCTCTTCCTCTCTATATCTTTGTAGCTTTTATTTCTTTTCCTACATTACTGTGCCAGCTAGGACTTCCAATGTGGTGCTGAATAATAGTGACAATAGATTCCTGTTCCTGATCTTAAAGGGAATGCTTCCTTCCTTCAATTTCCTGTCAAATGCAATGTTTGTTAGAGGATTTTTTACACCCTTTATTTTTCTTTTGCTAAAATTTTGTATCAGTTTATTTTTTTACATATGTTGAAAATATTACACCCTATTTCTCCTTTAATCTGTTAATGGGGTAAATTGCAGTAATTGACTTTCTAATGTGATCCAAACTCACAACCCTGGAACTAACCCAAATTGGACATTATATGTTATCTGTTTGATGTATTGATGGATTCTATTTTCAATACAACTTTGTTTGGGCTTTGTCTATGTTTATAAATGAGATTGGCCCGAAATCGTTTGGTGCCGATGTTGTGATCATAAAATGAGTGGGGAATATTACCCTCTTCTCTCATTGTTAGTAAAAAGTTTCAAGACTGCTGCTTTATTTTCTCAGCTTCAGGATTCTCTGAATGTCAAGTGTACATGAGGAACAGGAGGCCTGTGGTTTTGAAGATGTGCAGGGATGTTTTCTACTCGAGGTCAGGCAGAAATTGACAAATTTCCTTTACTGGCAAGTGGATTAGCTCCTGGATACTCTTTCTTAGAGGATACAGCCTTTTTTGGGGGTGCCTGAGTGGCTCAGTCCGTTAAGCGTCCGACTTTAGCTCAGGTCATTATCTCACAGTCTGTAGGTTCGAGCCCTGCACGTCGGGCTCTGTGCTGACAGCTCAGAGCCTGGAGCCTGCTTCGGATTCTGTGTCTCCCTCTCTCTGTCCCTCCCCTGCTCGCACTTGGTCTCTCTTTCTCTCTCAAAAATAAATAAACATTAAAAAAATTTTTTTTAAAAAGAGGATACAGCCTTTTTACGGCTTTTTTTCCTGTGGGTGGGTCTCAGTTTTAACACCACACACTGTGTTGACTAAAAACTTCATCCCTTGTCTTCAGTGGGTATTAAAACCCACCTCCCCAGACAGGTAGGATTAACACCCCGCCCAAATGAGCACCCTGTCTGCTTACACACTTATTCTTCTACTTTTCAGTCAATGAAAGACCCCTTTTCTCTTTTTGCAAATTTTATCTATGTATGTAACATTATAACTATTTCCAGCATTTCTAGATGTTTCTGGTGAGAATGTTTTTAAGTTTCTAACTAGTCATATTGTTAGAACTACCCACACTCTACTCAGTGACTCTTTACAAATAACACGGTAGGGGCACCTGGGTGGCTCAGTCGGTTGAGTGTCGGGCTTGAGCTCAGGTCATGATCTTGTGGTCCGTGAGTTCGAGCCCCACATCGGGCTCTGTGCTGACAGCTCAGAGCCTGGAGCTTGCTTCTGATTCTGTGTCTCCCTCCCTCCTCCCCCGCTCGCATTTCGTCTCTCTCTCTCAAAAATAAATAAACATTTGGGGCGCCTGGGTGGCTCAGTCAGTTAAGCCGACTTCGGCTCAGGTCATGATCTCGCGGTCCGTGAGTTCGAGCCCCCCGTCGGGCTCCGTGCTGACAGCTCGGAGCCTGGAGCCTGCTTTGGATTCTGTGTCTCCCTCTCTCTCTGCCCCTTCCCCACTTGTGCTCTCTCTCGCGCGCGCTCAAAAATAAATAAACATTAAAATTTTTTTTTTTAAAAACCATTGTAATAAGGGATTATCATCCCATATTTACAGAGGAGGAAAATGAGCTCAGAGAGCTCAATACCTTCCAAAGTCATGGAGCTAGTGAATATCAGAACTAGGATTTGAAAAAAAGAAAAAAAAAAAAAAAAACAAAGAACCAGGATTTGAATCAAAGTATTCCAAAATCTGTCCTTAACTCAATTCCAAATTTCCATCCTTCATAAATTGCTTCTAATCCAGGATTACCTGGGTTTTTTGGGTTTTTGTTTTGTTTTGTTTTGTTTTGTTTTTACCCATTTACCAGGAAATTGTGGAAGGGCTGCATGCAGTTCTGTGGTGCAGCTGCCCACCTAATCACAGATGTAGCCTGAAGAGCAAATTCTCTTTAGTTTTTTCTAATCCCTATGCCGAGAATCCGGTCTCCTTGCTCATTTACTGGATAAAGAATAGTATCTTTTAAAAAGAGTGATTTTGCACACCAAGCAAAATTAATAGGCAAAATACAAACCAGCAAATAAAATTGCAACAAATTTCAATTACATACAAATTTCAAAAACATACAAATTACTCATAAAATTGCATCAGAGAAAAATCAGCCTAATGGGAAAATGAACAAACCAGAGAAGCAGAAAATTCACACCATACAAAATACGAAGGTGCAACCCCAGTGCTGATTTCTTTTTTTTGGTGCAAGAGTCCTGAACGTAAGATCTAAATCTGTGAAACTCCTGAAGCAGACCCAGGGGTGAATCTTCCTGACTTGGTGTGAGGCAATGGTTTCCTAGCTAGGACACCAAAAGCATGAGAGACAAAAGAAAAACATAAGATAAATTGGACTTTATGAAAATTTAAAATGGCGCTGCAAACAAAGGGTATCATCTGCAAAGTGAGAAGCCAATCCACAATTTGAGAGAAAATATTGACGATCATATATCTGGTAAGACGTGTGTACCCCAAACATGCAAATAACCTATACAGGTCAAAAATAAGAAGACGAATCGGGGCGCCTGGGTGGCTCAGTCGGTTAAGCGTCCGACTTCAGCTCAGGTCACGATCTCACACTCTGTGAGTTCGAGCCCCGCGTCGGGCTGTGTGCTGGCAGCTCAGAGACTGGAGTCTGCTTCGGATTCTGTGTCTCCCTCTCTCTCTGCTCATGCTCTGTCTCTGTCTCAAAAATCAATAAAAACATTAAAAAAAAATAAGAAGACAAAGAACCCAATTTAGAAATGGGCAAAGTGGGGCAATTGGGTGGCTCAGTCAGCTGACTGTCCAACTCTTGATCTCAGCTCAGGTCTTGATCTCATGGTCCTGAGTTGGAGCCCCATATCCAGCTCCACACTGGGCGTGGAGAGTGCTGAAAACAAAACAAAACAAAACACCAAAAAAGAATGGGCAAAGAACCCGGGAGCAATTCTCAAAGAAAATACGCAGATGACCAGCCAACACATGAAGAGATGACCGATGTCCACGTCATTGGCCATCAGGTAAGTACAAATGAAAACCATGTTGAGCCGCCACTCTGCACTCACTGAAGTCACTTGTCATCAGAAAGATAGACAGGAAGTTTTGGGGAGCATGTGGAGAAATGGGAGCCTTTAGTCATCGCTGGCAGGTACGTGAAACAGTGTAGCTGCTGTGGAAAACCGTCTAGTAGTTCTACAAAAAGGCAAAAAACCTATAAGGCTAACACATGACCGAGGAATTCAATGCACAGGCGACACCCAAGAGAAATGAAAACAGACATCCACAGAAAAATGGGCACATGAGTGGTCACAGCGGCACTACTCATAACAGACAAGAAGTGGAAACGGCCCGGATGTCCATCAACGAATGAACGAGTAAACAAAATGTGTGTCCACACAGCAGACTATTGTTCAGCCATGAGAAAAGAGGAAGGAAGGACTTATTCTCGCTCCCACATGGAGAATCCTTGGAAACATTATGCTCAGTGAAAAACGTTCAGTCACCAGACACCATCTATTATATGATTCCAGAATATATATGTGAAATGGGGTTTATTTGAAATGTTCAGAAAGGGCAAATAGAAAGACCCAGAAGATGGATCAATTTCCTCTCTTCTTAGGGGGAGAGGAAATGAAGACTTCCATGGACTCAGGGATCCTTTCTGAAGGGAGGAAAATGTTCTAGATTTTTTTTAAATGTTTATTTATTTATTTTTAACGTTTATTTATTTTTGAGACAGAGAGAGACAGAGCATGAACGGGGGAGGGGCAGAGAGAGAGGGAGACACAGAATCGGAAACAGGCTCCAGGCTCCGAGCCGTCAGCCCAGAGCCCGACGCGGGGCTCGAACTCATGGACCGCGAGATCGTGACCTGAGCTGAAGTCGGACGCTTAACCGACTGTGCCACCCAGGTGCCCCTAATGTTTATATTTAGAGCGAGAGAGACAGAGACAGAGACAGAGTGTGAGTAGGGGAGGAGCACAGAGAGGGAGACACAGAATCCGAAGCAGACTCCAGGCTCCGAGCTGTCAGCACAGAGCCAGGCGCGGGGCTCGAACCCACGAACCGTGAGATCATGACCTGAACCGAAGTCGGACGCTTAACTGACCGAGCCACCCAGGTGCCCCAGGAATGAAAATGCTCTAAAATGAGATCAGGGTGGTGGTTGCACAACCTTTTGAATATACTAAAAACATTGAAGGGTGCATGTTAAACAGATGAATTTACGGTATGTGAATTCTATCTCAATAAAGCTATTTACGAAAAGAAGCAAAGAAAAATGGGACACTTCTCTTTGGCTATCAAGTTGGCAACTTTTTGTTTTTTTTAACAAATGATGCTAATATCATGCCTTGACCAGGGTGCCAGGAAATAAGTACCACGGTTGGTGGGAATGCAAACTGGTGCAGCTGCTCTGGAAAACAGCATGGAGGTTCCTCAAAAAATTAAAAATAGACCTACCCGATGACCCAGCAATAGCACCGCTAGGAATTCGCCCAAGGGATACAGGAGTACTGATGCATAGGGGCCCTTGTACCCCAATGTTTGTAGCAGCACTTTCAACAATAGCCAAATTATGGAAAGAGCCCAAATGTCCATCAAGTGATGAGTGGATAAAGATGTGGTTTATATATGCAATGGAATACTACTTGGTGATGAGAAAGAATGAAATCCTGCCATTTGCCACAACGTAGACAGAACTGGAGGGTATTATGCTAAGTGAAATAAGTCAGAGAAAGATGCCATATGTTTTCACTCATATGTGGAACTCGAGAAAGTTAACAGAAGACCATGGGGGAAGGGAAGGGGAAAAGACAGCTTCAAACAGACAGGGAGGCAAATCATAAGAGACTCTTAAATACAGAGAACAAACTGAGGGTTAGGAGGGCTATGGGGGAGAGGGGAAAATGGGTGATGGGTTTGAGGAGGGCACCTGTCGGGATGAGCCCTGGGTGTTGTATGAAAGCGATGAATCACGGAATCTCCCCGCAAAACCAAGAGCACACTATACAATGTATGTTAGTTAAGTTGACAATAAATTATATTTAAAATAAACAAATAGGGGGAAAAAAGTCCTACTGAAAGCATAAGTTCATGCATATTTTCTGGAAGACAGTCTCAAATATATACCAAAATCCCGAAAATATGAGCAACCTTTGCTCCAGCAGGGTCACCCTCTGGGAAATACAGCCTAAGGAAGTATCTAGAGATCTATGCAGAGCTTTATAGATCACAGTGCTAATTGCACTGTTACTTTTAATAGCAAAACAAGAAAACTAGAGGCATACTAAAAACCCAACACTTTTTTTTTTTAACGTTTATTTATTATTGAGAGACAGAGAGACACAGGGCATGAGCAGGGGAGGGGCAGAGAGAGGAGGAGACACAGAATCCGAAGCAGGCTCCAGGCTCTGAGCTGTCAGCACAGAGCCCGAGGCGGGGCTCGAACATACGGACCGCGAGATCATGACCCGAGGGGAAGTCAGATGCTGAACCAACTGAGCCACCCAGGCGCCCCTAAATAAAGATAGTATTATACAAATATATATATAAAAAAAATACTACCCATCCATTAAAAATGATGTTGTGAAAGGCAATAGCAAGGAGAAATCATCACCCCGTCTCATAATAAATGAAAGACCAGGCTGCAAAGTTATATGTGGAGAATAATTCCAATGTTGTAAAACAAAATTACTGAAAATACATACTCTAAAATATTAACAGTGATTTTCTTAATGTGACAGGATAATGGAAGATCATTTTTTATTTTCTTCTTTGTTCTGCACTGTTCTAATTTTCCACAGAGAACATGTACTGGGCTTTTCATGAACGGCGGAAAGTAACGTTGTAATGTGCTTCGGATTTTCCACTTTCCTGGCCCATCCCCCGCTAAGGTGCAGTGAGCGGTGGGCTGTAAGATTGGAAGTTAATTTCTGAGTTGATTTCTGTGATGCTTTCCATTCGTAAGATTATGACTGTGATATTCTATCTTTAGACTATTTCTTCGTGTAGTCCACCTAAGGCGTTCGCAAAGACAGATTCTTTCCCATTTTCTCGTAGACTCTGCGGCCCCCCCACCTGCAGAGAGGGAGAAGACGCGGTCTTGAAAAATAAGGTTATTCCACAGTCGGGGGGTGGGGAGGAGGGACGGACATTGTGAGATGAGGCCAGGCGAACCCTGCAGAGACCTGGGAACGATTTTTCTCTCCCAAAATATAATTAATCAATTATGTCCAAAGGAGTAGAATCAATATTTTTATAAATGAGATGTTCATACGCCAAGAAGGGATTGTCGCAACGGTCCCATCGTCTTTCACCTGCTAATCCAATGTAAATGATGGGCTCTTTAGCTGATGTCTTCGGCATTTGCCAACCGAACTTTTTTCCACTTGGGCATTCTGATCACGACTTTCTGATTCTTCTGCCGGCCACCCCCCCTCCCCCCCGGCAGATGCAATGTGCCAGGGTCCCTTAATAAGCGATACACCACTAATAACAAAACCTTGTCTTCACTGGCTGCCTTCCTCTCCAGGGCCTTTTGTGATATTGTTGCATTGATCTTCCCAGCATCCTCCAGGATGCAGGCAAATGATGTGTGGTTGGGGGCACTGGCAAGGCTTAGATAAATTGCACCTTGATTGAATCTTTTTAATGCAAGGAACATTTATTAAGTGCCTACTATGTACCGTAACCACTGCGGGCCCTAGAGCCACAGAGATAAATCCCATAGTCACTGCCCTCCGGGGCTCACAATTTAGTGGAGGAGGCAGGCATGGAAATAAGTGTGCGCATAACATCATCGGGGGCTCTGGGTTGTAGATCAGCGCAAGGCACTATGGGAGCACAGGGGAAAAACAATGGGCCCTTCCTGTAGTGACAAGGCTCTGTTCCCCACAATTCTCAAGGGTGAGGAATTGCTCAGCAAGCCGATAAGGGTAAGACGGTGTTCTGGTAAAAGAAGGAAAACCAAGAAAAGGAGGATCACCTTCAAGGAATCCAATGACGGAAGGTTCCAGAAAGGGGAACCGGTGCAGGACAGGCCGCATTCATGTTCCCTTTTTATAGACATCCGTTGTTTTACCTACTCTGCACCCACCCCTCCTTCCGGCACAAGGAGTACCCCAGTTTGCCCTGGGGCTCCAGCCCTAGCGTTTCCCAATCTGGTGAGGCTGATGGCGCCCACCCCCATCACGGATTTCAGGGGTTGATCGGGAACGCAGACCACCCTCATTCTGGTCATAGTCAGTGCTTCAGGCAGGGGTGCCTGATCCAGTTCAGCCCTGCAGAAGTAATTCTGGGACTTTGGATCCAAGGCACTGTCTCTACGTCAGTCGTATCTCAAGGAAACTGGAGACGGTTTTTAATTAAAAAAATTTATTTAAAAATTAGGGGCGCCTGGGTGGCTCAGTCGGTTAAGCGTCCGACTTCGGCTCAGGTCATGATCTCGCAGTTCGTGAGTTCAAGCCCCGCGTCGGGCTCTGTGCTGACAGCTCAGAGCCTGGAGCCTGTTTCAGATTCTGTGTCTCCCTCTCTCTCTGACCCTCCCCCGTTCATGCTCTGTCTCTCTCTGTCTCAAAAATAAATAAACGTAAAAAAAAAATAAAAATAAAAAAATAAATAAAAATTAAAAGAAAGGACACCTGGGTTGTCCAGTTGGTTGAGCATCCGACTCCTGATTTTGGCTCAGGTCACGATTCCAGGGTCATGGGATTGAGCCCCTGCGTTGGGGTCGGCACTGAATGTGGAGCCTGCTTAGGATTCTCTCTCCCTCTGCCCCTCCCCCACCGACCTGCATGCTCTCCCTCTAAAAAAAAAAAAATACGTAAATAAAGTAAAAATTAGAATAAAACTTAAAAGAGGAAACAACAAGTGTTGGCGAGGATGTGGAGACACAGGAACCCTCTCGCACTGTCGGCGGGAATGCAAACTGGTGCAGCCACCGTGGAAAACGGTATGGAGATTCCTCAAAAAGTTAAAAACAGGACTACCCTCCCATCCAGTAATTGCACTGCTGGGTATTTACAGGAAAAAAAAAAGGCAAAAATACTAACTCAGAAGGATACATGCACTGGATCCCAGTGGTTATAGCAGCATTATGTACAATAGCCAAATTATAGAAAGAGCCCAAGTGTCCACTGACTGATGGGTGGATAAAGAAGTGGTATACTGTGTGTGTGTGTGTGTGTGTGTGTGTGTGTGTGTGTGTGTATACACTCATTTATATATATATATATTTGTTTTATTACTCGGCCATAAAAGGGAATGAAATCTTGCCATTTGCAATGACATGGATGGAGCTAGAGAAATGTCAGTCAGAGAAAGACAAAGGCCATATGATGTCACTCACATGTGGAATTTAAGAAACCAAACAAAAAAAAAAAAAGCCAAGGGAAAAAGAGAGAGACACAAACCAATAACAGACTCTTAACTGTAGACAACAGACTGCTGCTTCCAGAGGGAAGGTGGGTGGCAGGAGGGTGACATCCCCAGGCGACGGGGATGAAGGGGGGCACCTGTCACGATGAGCACCGGGTGAGGTACGGAAGTGCTGAGTCACTCTATTGCACGTCTGAAACTAACGGAACGCTGTATGCTAACTATACTGGAATGAACATTAAAACAGTTTTAAAAATTGCAAGAGAGGGGCGCCTGGGTGGCGCAGTCGGTTAAGCGTCCAACTTCAGCTCAGGTCACGATCTCACGGTCCGTGAGTTCGAGCCCTGCATCGGGCTCTGGGCTGATGGCTCAGGGCCTGGAGCCTGCTTCCGATTCTGTGTCTCCCTCTCTCTCTGCCCCTCCCCCCTTCATGCTCTGTCTCTCTCTGTCTCAAAAATAAATAAAAACGTTAAAAAAAAAAAAGTTAAAAAAAAATTGCAAGAGAAAGAAAAAGAAACGGAAAAGGAAAAAGGCACCGTCTTCCATCTGCAGTTACGAAGCTGGTAGGTTGAAAACCCAAAGCCTGCCAGCACCCGGGGAGAGCCTGCCTGAGGAAGAAGCCAATACTGAGGACATTCAAGCGGAGAAGGGGACACAACGGTGACCCTAGTGACATCACCTGGTGAACGACAACCACCACAAGTCGTCTTGCGCTTCAGCTCATTTGCCCTTTGCTTTTTAATCACTTGCCACTGTACCCGTATCAGTGAACTGACACGCTACTCCAGGAATCCGAGAATTAGGCCTGTCGAAACCAGGCAAGTTGTAGTTAAAGAGGGCCTCCGGGGTGACTTCAGGTAGGGAGGCTGACATCCAGAGGTGTTATGGGGCTTGCCCCAGAGCACACGTAAGTTAGCTGCGCTAAGAATTAGTGGAAAGGGTTAGGAATGTGACCCGGGACGTAGGCAACAGCGGCTCCAATAACAATGGCTAACGCCACACCCCAGGCACTACTAGAAGCCCTTTCTGTGTGTTAACTCACTTAACCCTCTGAACGGGTCTGTCTGGTAAGACTCATTGGGAGAAGTAAGGAATTGCGGGGGGAACATTTCCGACGATCCGAGCTCGCTATGTGCAAGACCAAGGTGGAACGAGGGCTAGCGGTGAACTCAAGCCCGATGTTCCGGGGGTCCTTTAGATAGGAGACCGGACCGTGATGCCAAGCCTGCCTCAGGTGATCAGAGTCTCGTGACTCTGTCAGAGTCACCTTAGGGGCTTAGAAGATGGGGTCCAGGGAGGATGGGGGGCTCCAGCCAAATGTTCTGGGCTTACATCCTAGGTAAGGAAACTAGAGCAGAAATGGACTCAAGGGGCTAGGACTAACAAGTGATCTCGGCCACTGCCAGCACGTTGCCACGGGTAAGCTTAAATACTGCTGCCCTGGCCCAGTCCCCAGAAAAGAATTGGCTTGCCCGCTTCATTACGCATCATATATGCATTATGCATGAGGATTGCCTACCGCACACTGCAGTGCTTCTGAGAGCCCCCAGAAGCCCCACAGACACCCAGCTCTCATGCTGGTCAGGCTGCCAGCCCTTGCCAGCAGTTCCTTCCCCTCAACTAAACCTTCACAGCTTATCGTAACAACTCATTTAGCTTTGGGTCCCAACCTGCCCCGTCCCTCTTGACTGAAAACATATTTTAGACTTGCTTTTTGACACTTCAATATTCTCTTTCAGATAGGACTTAGATATTTGCCCACTTGTCCTGTGATGGCAACGAAGTGCATCTCCTATAAATTTTGAAAGAGTGGCAGAATCAATGAATGTGTAAATGAGGCTCCATGGTGTTTAGCAAGGGTCTGATACTTATTCGTCAGAACGTTTGTCATCTTGAATGAACTAGATAGAGTGGGTGGGTGGGTGGATGGATGGATGGATGGATGGGTGGTTGGGTAGATGGGTGGTTGGATGGATAGATGAGTCCTTCAGTAGAGAGATGAATGGATAAGTGGATGGATGGATAGACAGATGGATGGATGGATGGATGGATGGATGGATGGATGGATGATGGATGGAGTAGCTGAGTGGAAGGACAAATGGATAGGCTATGTACGGATAGATGAAAGGCAAGAATCTTTGCCATTGTTTTACTTTTTAAGATTTCTGAGGGTGCTTGGGTGGCTCAGTTGTTTAAGCATCCGACTTCGGCTCAGGTCATAATCTCACGGTTTGTGGGTTTGAGCCCCACATCAGGCTCTGTGCTGACAGCTCAGAGCCTGGAGCCTGCTTCAGATTCTGTCTCCATCTCTCTCTCTCTGCCCCTCCCCTGTTCATGCCCTGTCTCTCTCTCTCGGATATAAATAAATATCTTTTTAAAAATTAAAAAAAAAAGATTTCTGGCATAGTGCACCATTTTGTTTTTGTTGTTGTTGTTGTTTCAAGAAATACACTGTCTATCTTCATGGAGTTTAAAGACCAACAAGAGAGACAGAGAGAATATAAATAAACAATTATCCCAATAAGTAATTAATTTCAACTGCATAGGTGCTAAGAGGAACTTCAGGTACTAGGGGAACATATAACAGTAGTCCAGGATACCTGGTAAGTCCTCCCCAGTCAGTAAGCCAAGGATACGTCAGTAAGCCAAGACCCAAAGTGCCACTAGGAGCTGACCTAGGAAAGGGGGATCAGGGTGGAAGGGAACAGGTGGGAGTTTTAGGCAAGGGAGGTTCAGGCTAAAGTAGCACGCGGGAGGCATGAAGGAGCACGGCTTCATAGACTGAATGAAACAACAAGAACGTAGCAAGAGCCAAGCGAACAAAGCTTAAATGTCAAGAGAAGACAGTGAAAATGTAAGTAGGACTCTAGGTCATAAAGCAACCTGAATGTCAGATTAAGGATTTGGGACTTGCTTCCGCCCGAGACAGTGAGCAACTGAAGGGTCTGGCATGATGAGACCATGAGCATGCATCTGGAATAGCAATGAAGTCAGGAGAACAGGGCACAAGGTGCTTCTGTTCATTGCCTCTGACAAGGTGAGCGAAGAAGGGAGATTTCCTTGACCATTTTTGTGTTCTGTTTTCATCAGCCTCACGGCGTGGTGGTTTGGCCAAGGTGTGGTTGTTGATATCGTCTCCGTCTTCCCTGTGAGTAAAGCGAACAACTGCCCTTGTGATCGGAAGACCCTGGTTCCCGTTCACCTCAACGTGTTGAGTGCTTACTCTGTGCTTGGCATTTGCTAAAAGCTTTCCATGCATTATCTCATTTAATACTCCCAGCAACCCCATGATAATATGTGACATGTTACCCACTTTACGGAGGAGGAAATGGCGGTTGAGAAATGTCATGTCACTTATGCGCGGTCACACGAACCCAGGTATGTCTTTAAAACTTAGGCTCTTGGGGCACCTGGGTGGCTCAGTCGGTTAAGCGTCCGACTTCGGCTCAGGTCATGATCTCGCGGTTGGTGAGTTCAAGCCCCAAGTGGGGCTCTGTGCTGACGGCTTAGAGCCTGGAGCCTGCTTTGGATTCTGTGTCTCCTTCTCTCTCTGCCTCTCCCCCACTTGCGCTCTGTCTCTCAAAAATTAATAAATGTAAAAAAAGAAAAAAGACAATAAAATAAAACTTACACTCTTTCCGCTAGGCTGCGTTGACTATGCCTTTTGCCAGACATTGGGTTCAGAGAGCTGTTCATGAAGACTGGAGGGCATAGGTCCATGGGAATGGCCCACAAGATTCCAAAGAGATCCTGACTCTATAGGCCTAACCTGAAGTCTTTTGAACTGGTCGTTAGCCTGGGGCCAATGCCTTACCTTATTGGATCCCACCCTTTATTTGGCTGGTCTGTTTAGGCGGGCCATAAGTTCCCCATGAATATTTTCTCCCGCTTGGACACAGAACCTTCTGCCCTAAAGAGGGTCCAATATCAGACACTGGTCCTTGTCCAAAATAATTCTCACTCCAGATGAAGGCTGGCACCCTCCCTGCATCCACGGCCCCTATCTTCGTATGAATGGCTAGGACGTGTCCTGCCCTGTGTCCAAATGAGAAAGGTCATCAGGAGGGCTAGCCTCATCCTGGGGCAGTGCTCCAGTCTAAGTCATTGCCAGCCGACCATTGCATACTTTCCTGTGGCGACTGTGGACACATGATTTAAGTTGGCCAGGCAGAGGGAATGGCTGTAGTAATACTTTGGAGAGGTTTTCTCTCTTCTGCCGGGTATGAATAGAGAAGTAGGTGGCCACATGGCCACTGGCAGCCCTCGGATGAAGCCTGAACAATGGAGAACAGAGAAGGGACACACTAAGAATTTGGGTCTTTGATGATGCCATTGAGCTGGTGAATCAATGCGATCAACTCTGGAACGCACCTTACCTCTGGAATTACTGCTTCATGAGATAGAGGGGTCTCCTTATTATTTGTGGCAACTGGGATCGTTTTTTTTCTCCTGTTATTTGGAGCGGCCAGCGTCTCACTGACAACTCTCAAACTTCTGTCTCCCGCTCGGAACTGTCCCCTGAGTCAGACTGTCCTGATGGCATCAATCCTATCAGCATAAGACATGTTGAAATAGCTCTTGTGTCAACAGAAACCAGCGAGACGACTGTTCTCAGCTTCCTACGGAAGGACTCTGCGCTCATCGCCTCTGCTCCCAGATTCATTCCCTTCTGCATCCATTCCAACAGACCATCTCAAGCTCCCCTTCCACCTCCATCTCGCCACATCCGACTCCAGGGTCCCCGCGGGATGTGGCTCAGTTGGTCGCTCTCTCCTCCCTGAAACACTTCTTTCATGATCATTCTCCTGCTTTTCCTCCTGCCCAAAGCCTCCCTATCTTGCCTTCGTAGCTGGGTTTGCCTCCTGCTTCCTAACGCGACAGGAAAAGCCCCAGGATGCTTCTTTGACCGTTTCTCTAGCTGCACTCACTCCTGAGGGGAGCTCTCCAAGCTCTCTGCCTTTAAATATCACCAACAGGCTGACAGCTCCCAACGTCCACCCAGAAGTCCAGACTTACAATCTCCACCTGGATGCTTCACTCGTAAACCTGACCGACAGGGGAGCTGAGCTGACACCCACACCTACTTCTCTGGTAGATCTCCCCAACTCCCCCATTTCAGCAGATGGCCCCTCCCCTCTGCTGTTCGAGCAGAAAAACCAAGATCCATCCTGACCCCCCCCCCCCCCGCCCCGGCGCGGCCCTCGTGCCACACAGCACAAGGTCCTGTCGGTGTGACGGTGAATTATGTTCTGAATCTGTGTGCTGCCCAACGCCCCCACTGCTGCTTCCCAGTCACCGGCGATATCTTGCATACCAGAATCTCTGCTTCCTCTCTTCTCCCAGATGCCAGAGTGTAATAACCTCCCAAAGAGGTTAAAAAATAAATAAATAAATAAATAAATAAATCAACAGGTGCGAATCCTATCACCCATTTACTCAACGGCCACCCATCGCACTCAGAATTACAACCCAGGGCCGAGGGGCAGGCTCCACGTCCGAGTCTCTGGCCACCCCCTCCAAGCCCACAGCCACCTCACTGGCCCTCCTGCCGTCACTCCAGGCGCGCTTCCATCTCGGGGCCCTCTGCCTGGGATGCTCTTTCGCCAGATGTTTGTGTGGCCAGCTCTGTCCCATCATGCAAGTCGCAGCCCAGATGCCACCCCCTTCAAGATGACTGAGTCAACCCCGGCCCAGCCCTTCCCTCTCCGTCCCCTTCCTCGGCCTTATTTTCCTTCCTCACGCTTATTGCTGCCTGACATCATGTTATAATCCATTTGTCTGCCCTCTGCCGCTGGAGTGGGGGTCCCGTGAGGACCTTGTTATCTACAACAGAACCAGACACACAGCACAGACGCTACAATATCGATGCAAAGAGCCCCCGTCTCACTAAAGAGGATCTCCGCTTAGATGAGCCAGTCCACTGGTGACCCGGACTCGATACATCCCAAACCACCTCTCTAACTCGCCACCTCGCGGCTCTGCCCGCAGCCCCTAGATCCTTCCTGCGGTTTCCACTCCTGACAGCCAGCCCGTGTGTTGTTTTGTTGGGGGAGCTGCACACGGGCTGCAGGAAGCCACTTGTCCTGTTTGCACGTGGTGCCAGAAATGCTCAGGATTCATGTCCCCACTGGGGGCTGCTTTACCCAACGATTGACAGGCGCAACGATCGACAGGTGCACACGGTAGGGACAGCTCTGAGGTGTGACCTACGCTGTCTCCAGGGCTCCCCTGCGGGTTACCCTGGACTTCACCACTCACCCTACCACTGCTTGGCCTCCTTCCCCACCCCGTCCTTTGTTCCCACTGCTCTACCAGTGCTTCCTGGGAATTCACTTTCTAAGAAAACACTCCACGTGTATCATCCTCTGAAAAGCAGCCTCTGCTTCCCAAACCTGTTCCTCCCATCTCCCCATCCCAGGGATGAAACCTCTGCCCACTCAGTGATCCAGGCAGAGAGCCAAACCCACCCCACCCTCCTTCTCCACCCGACCCTACCCAACACGCCCCCTTGTCCTGACCACCGTCCCTTTTTGTCCACTTGTGGCCATCCCTGCTCCCACTGCCCTCTTCAGCCTGGCCCCGCATGCGTCCCTGGCTGATTGCACAGGGACGGAAGCATCCTGCAGCCTGCTCTTTCCCATCTCGCTAACCAGAGAGATCGCAGCATCGCACTTAAAATCATCCACAAGGATCAGGTCCATGAGATCACCACCCTCTACCCTCACTACTAGGCTTAACGCCAATGGCTCTCCCTACAATTCACTGCAGGTTTCTGCCTTTGCATTCTATTATAATAGAGTTCTCTTTGCCTGAGAAGAACCTATCAAGTACCTGTATTAGCCAGACACCGGAGAGGCACCGGTGGTAAGCTGATAAAAGGCATAGCTCTGGACATTGGGAAACCATTGCTTGGGGAAGAGCACAGACACGCAAATCCTTTCAATAAGTCAGTTAAAGTGCCACATTAGCTAATTCTGGGATGCACATGGACCCGAACTATATCATATCCGTCTGTAAATCCCCAGCACGGTGCCTAACACACAGTGGGCTTGTAATAAATGAGTAAGTCAAGTAGAAGCATTTCCAGGCATGACGCTTTTGCTGGACTTTGAAAGATGAGAAGGCAGCAAAAGGGCTTGACAGGCAGATGTCAGAGAATGCGCAACGGCATGGGGAAGTGAAAACCTGGGGGGTTTTGAAGAAAGAGAAAATTGCACAGAACATCTGGAGAACCACACGCACCACGAAGAGTAGCTAGGTTGGGTTAGAACCAGTAGCGAAAGAATGTGAATATAAAGTTCATGAGTCTGGACTGAATCTTAAGGTAAGAGGGAGCCATGGAAAGTTATTGAGCTCCACCACTAGGGAGGAGGGAAGCAGAAGTGTTAGACTCTGTGGCCGTCTCCAATCATATAAATGATTCCTTAACACTCTCCTGGTTGCTCGTAGTCTTTAAGCCTCAAAATGTGTACCCTTAGTTCTATGTTCTATTCCGGCAATACGTCCTTAAACAATCCATCACATAAGCTGTCACCAAGGTTGGCCATCACTGAATGAAGTCATCATTTGACCAACTGTGTAGTCCAAGCGGACAGGAAATGGGTCCTGCTCTCAGATCAGACCAAGCCAGGATACTCAGCTTCGGGAGACAAGTTTGTGTGTGTGTGTGTGTGTGTGTGTGTGTGTGTGTGTGTGCATTTATGTATGTGTATGACCGTCTACTTGGGTCTGTGTGTGAGTCCAAGGATGAGTGTGGGGTGTTCGAGTGCGTATGCATGTGCCCATGTCGGAGGCCTGTCTGTACGTGCATCTCCACGTGTGACATGCGCAGCTCCGATCTGGCGTGTTTTGTTTGCGAGGTGCCCAGAGCCTGCTTGATGCCAGAGCCGCCCCACTCCTTCCTGTTGCACGGCTCCCCACTGCTCATTAACGCAGTCTGCATTGGTTACGCCTGTGGCAATGGGCCTCTGTAGAGGGTGTTAAATATCGCAACTGTTTATTGCTTAATATTTTTCATGCTAATGGCAGACTAATTCACAGGGACTCGGGGCAGTGTATAAAACACCTTCTGCTGACTGCTCACTTCATGCCAAGAAACGACTTGGCAACCAGCAGCCCCTGCCCCGGGGCCTCTCCGACTCCGTATGCGATGCCACACCACCCCCCATTCCGTCTTCCCTGAATTCATTTGCAGCCCCGCACGGCAAACAGCAGTATTTGCATTTCTCTGCCCAGTGGGTGGTGGGAAAGGGGAAGCTGGAGCGAAACCCTGTGAGGTCGGTGCACTCAGCCCTGGAGAAATCAATTCCAAGAGGGGAAAACGGAGATGGTACCAGAAAAGGATCTGAAAACGACCGAGGTCAAACCATGTCCGTGTTTTGATTGGCCATCATCTGGTACCCTGGCCGTGGCCAAAGCCTGCTTAAAAAAAAAGGCAGGCTTTGCAAAAGCATGTGCCTCTCACGTGGGAAGCCTCCAAAAGCCACCATTTATTTTCTGGGCATTTACTATTTGCTGGCAGTGCACCAAGCTTTGTACAAGAATTTTCTCATTGAATCTTCAACACTAACTCTTTTAGGCAAATAGTCATGTCTTCATTTCACTGATAAAGAGCCTGAAGTTCCAGGCGGTTTAAATGGCGTTGGCACTCAGAGCCAGTCAGCTAGTAAATGACAAAATGAGGAGTCCAGCCCTGGGCTCTCTGCCTCCACATTCCAAGCCCATTACCAATATTCTGCGCTGTAGGGAGGGTCCGTGTGATCCCACAGATGTGTTTCGTGTGGCTCACGGAGTGGTTTTTCTCCTTTATACTTTCTGTTAATTGCCGACTTTTAACAATGGGAAGATTACTTATAAACATCAAGTTCCCAGGGCACCTGGGTGGCTCCGTCAGTTAAGCGTCTGACTTCAGCTCAGGTCATGATCTCACGGCTCGTGGGTTCGAACCCCACGTCGGCTCTGCGCTGACAACTGGAGCCTGCTTCGGATTCTGTATCTCCCGCTCTCTGCCCCTCCCCCGCTCGCGTGTGTGTGCTCTCTCTCTTTCTCAAAAATAAATAAAAATTAAAAAAAAATTTTTTTTAACACCTGCCGAATTCTTTAGATCTTTGCTGTTGAGGACATTTCTCTCTCTCTTTTTTTTTTTTCAGGGAGGAAGTGAGTCCTAGAAATGATTCTGTAGGTTCACATTGTTAGACATTTGCTTATAGACCGTTCTATGGTCAGGCCGATGTTTCCACTGAGACAGGTGGTACAAACCAGAAAGGTGGAGATGTGGTGAGTAACTCTTTGGAGTACGGAGAAGAGCGATTTGTGTAGATAACATGCACGTATGCACGTATGTTTATGGCTTACGAACTTTCCTACATTCGGAATGGGAAGCATATAATTACATCTCATGTTGATACGTAGATATTTGAAGGACTTAGACCATCTCGTAACTAAACTGAAGTTAAAATGGCTAATGTGTGGGCGCATTTGAAAAGCAGCAACACGGGGATTCTTGATAACCTTTCCTCCGAAAATTGATATCGAGCCCTTTGGGGAGATGAGCAGACCCCGTGTGGTCCACGGGTGGCGGGGTCGATCAGAAAACCACAGCCCATGGCACAGTCTTCGGTCAGTCGAGGCTAGAAGATCACTCCGTGGCGAGATGACGGATTTCCTGAGCATCTTGGGAGAAAAGATCCACAGCCTCTGGGGGTAAGAACATCCCCAGCGGTCTGTGGCTGGAAGCTGGGAGACCCAAAGGCCCACAGAGGCTGATGGTAATGGCAGGAGCCACTACTCAGCGGCCCCACCGATGCCAGAGATACCCCAGCCTCTCAAGAGAAGCCAGAAGCCTGCACTTTATATGAAAGCCCCCAAATTGCTAAATGCCAGCGAATAAAGTGCTCTTTGAGGAGTCTCTTGGTAACCTCTGATCTAGAAGAAAATTATAACAGCCCCTGCTGTGCACTTCGCACGAGCTAAGCACCTGGCACACGCTGCTTTCGGCGGTTCCTGAGGTCCAGTCCTCACCGTGTGCCGCTCTTCTCAGGGCCATGCACATATGAAGTCATTCAACCCTACTAACCTTGTGCAGCCGGCACCCTTCTTAGCACCCCTTTGTGACAAGGCAGGAAACCGAGGCAGAGAGAGGTTGAGTCGCATAGCTAGCCAGTGGCAGAACTGGGACTGGAACCCAAGGGCTCCAGGTCCTGGCTCTGGCTCCCTATCAGTCCCCTGCGCCATCCCAGTGAATGTTCCCAACACCCCTTGGAGGTACGCCTGGTTACCACCCCCATTTTATAGCAGGAGAAACTGAGGCCAGGGAGGAACAGGCCCTCGCCCCAGGTCTAGGTCTGTCTGACACCAGTGCTGGGGACGTGCTAGGCCCTTTCCTTGCTCGAGGCAACGCGGGTGGGGCTGTCAGGAGTGAGGGAAAGGTTTGCAAAAAGCCCAAATGTCATCTTTTGTCTGATAAGAAAAAGGCTACTCTGGCTGTCAGACCATCAGCTGCAACCTTTATGTTTACAAAGCACAAAGGGCAATTAAGTGAGACAAAATAAATCTTCGGGGGCCTCTGTCCCTGGGCCTTGCCGGTCTGCGGTCTGAGGGCTGACTGACAGCACACGTTACATTCAGGAGCAGACTGGCCTCTGACATTTCCTGGAGGCAGCACTGAAGCATGAGGGCCCTGTTCTTAACGCGCCCCGCCGCTTTCCGGGCTTGGGGATCCCCAAGGCGGGGGCCAAGACAGGGGCGGGGCAGGGTGGGGGCGCAGAGGGAAGGGCAGGTGCGATGCTCAGCTGAGACAGGAGATGACGGCCACGTTCACGGTGAAAATGACAATCCCGATCACAATGATGCCGTGGCGGTCGGCAGGCTTTGCCCATGGAGGGCTCGCTATGTGTTGGGCGCACAGCCTCGTCACCGTCAGTAAGGAGGGTCCCTCTGTGGCCGCCCTCAGGGTGTGTGGGGGCAGGGCGGGGGGGGGGGGGCAGATAGTTGCGAGGAATTTCTCAGCCTTGCCCAGAATGGCCTTATTGGTGACTCAGAAGCCGGGGTCAGTAAGAGGGGACGAGATCCCCCTGTCCTCTCGTGGTCCGCAGACAAGACCCGAGCCCCGCCAGGCTGCTGGCTGGACCCTCTGTCCCCTGTGTCCTGGTGTGTCTGTGGGAGAGGCCCCGCCCCACCCCACCAGGACTCTCCCTCCTCCCGGGAAAGCAGGAGAGGAACCTCACCAGCGGGGCCTACAGACTGGCCTCAGGAGTTCTGCAGGAAGCTGGGAGAGGCCCTGGAAAGTTGGATTTGGGCACAGCCCTTGCCGCTGGGAATCGGAAGCCAGCATTTCGTGAGCAGGGGGGCGAGGCCCGCCACCCCCGACCCTCCCTGGGGGGAAGGAGGGCCTCCGGTCTTCCTCGACTCCCTGTTTGCCGTCACTTGTCCTCCTGGGCGTCTCCACTGCCTTATTTCGCCCTCAGGGCGGTCCACCCCCCGGCCGACAGGACCCCCGTCCTATTTTCAGCGGATGATACCTGTCTGCCTTTCACACTGACGGTGGGCATTAGGGATGGGAGCTGTGGGTGCCCAGGGGGTGGGACTTGCTTCTGCTGGCGAGTTCTCTGGGGCTCAGAGTTGGAGGGGCTGGGCTCACGTGCCCGGTGTCTGCGTGAATGGGCGCGTGACTCCCGGCAGGCCGCCTCACATTGTCTCAGCTTCCTCCTCTGTAAAACGGGGGAAAGCATCAGAAGCTATTCGGTGGCGCCCGGAGAAGTCAGCGAGATCAAGTGTGTCACGGGGCCAGCAGCGCACTGAGCCCGGCGGATGTCGGTTCCCAAAAACCTAGGTACTGTTGCTGTTGGCGCTGCTCGCGGGAGATGATGTTGGCGAGGATGAAAGTCACGCCCTCCAGACGTCTCGTCCCACAGTCTCAGAGGAAAGCAGGAGCTGGGAGGGCCCCTGGCTGCGGCTGTTTCGTATTTTCTCAGTAAGGCCACCTTTGGTGAGTGGGGGGCACCGGGGGGACAGATACGGCTTGAGACACTCGAGATGCGAGAGCATGGAGGGCACTGAGCAGGCACGAGCTTCCTTTCCCTGTTTCATTTGAGAGGCGGAGTCACGGTGGCATCACCCTGAAGTGCTCCTTCTCTCCGGGCTGCTCCTCACCCCTGCTGGCGGTGTGGGTGCCCGTGCTGCCCTGGACCAGACCGATTACACCCAGCCGTCCGCCTTTCGGTGGCTGCATTCACGGTAGTGAGGAAATCCACACAGCCGGGATCCACACACCCCCCCGCCAGCCCCCGTCGAGGGTTTAGAGCCCAGGAGGCAAGATGTCTATGACTCCAGAAGAGGAACACTCAGGTCCCTAAGTCTGAACATCCAGATGTGCTCTGTCTGGCTGAGCCCCAACGCGGGACCTACTGGTCATGGAATTGTGAGAGGGTCGGAAGAAATGTGGGAAAGCCAGTATTTGTAAATCACGACCGCAGATGCCAAGGTGTGCCTCCCTCCTGGAAAGGAGGGACGAAATCCATGCAAATCGAACACCACCGCCCAGCGTTTGCTCCAAAGAAGCCATCACGCTCAGTGCGACTAGTATAGAAGTCTGCAGACCTGAGTTTGAGTGCCTGCTTCCCCGTCACCTCCGTCAGCTGGATGACGTGGGGGCAAGTGACTTCCATCCAAACGTCACCTTGTCTGCGTTTGAAATGGGGTAAAGGTCCCAGCTGAGACCATCTCACTAGGTCGTAGTGAAGACCCAATGAGATAAAGCGTGGGCAGGACCTTTGAGAGGTAAAAAGTGCTGGGTAAAACACTTGCTTTATTAAGAGCCTCTCTGTTCGCTCCGACAGTTACTTAGGGAGGAGAAAGAACCCCTTTAGGGACAACTCCTCCCCTCCTAGCAGCCAAGCACAGGCTTGAAAATTCCTGTATTTGTGCTGAAGCTTCACCCAACATAAAGTAACATTTAAGGGAAAACTATGGTGATGATAATGAGGGGGAGGGGACGGTGAGGAGGGCAGCAGGTGATTGCACATAACTATCAGGATGTTTTCGGCAGCAAGTAACTGACTCAAAGTGGCTCAGATGATACAAGCGTTTATAATCTCATGTAATTGTATGTCTAGTGGAGGAAGAGGGCGGGCTTCAGGTGCAGTATGATCCAGGACTCAACAATACCACCTAAGACCGATGTGGTTCCGGTCTTCCCGCCCGCCATCCTCACGGCCTGTGGGCTTTGTACTGCCTGCTCTTCTTAGGGACTCAATGGATGACCCAATAGGGACATCCGTGGTTTGCTAAGCTTCATATCCAGTACATTTTAGGGGGAGAATGGAGGAAATATAGGAAACAATGTAGGAGAAAGAAAAAGGGGCCACCTCGTCCTGGGTCCCCTGCTTAACAGCAAGGAAGACTGTACCAAGAGGAATTCTAGAACTTTCTCCTATATTTCATTGGCCTGAACAGGACCCTTGCTCACTGGCAAGGGAAAAATAATTTCCTTTGCTGGGAAATACAGTAGCCGCCAGTCACATGCAACGATTTTTTTTCAATTGAAATCTAATTCTCATACCATAAAATCACCCTTTAAAAATGTTTAATTTCATATCTCCACAATGCTGTGCAATGGTCACTACCAATTCCAGAACATTTTCATCACCCCAAAAAGAAACCCTGTGCCCAAACCCTGCTCCCCATAGCTTCTGATGACGGAGGGTTTACTAGCTGTCTCTGGGGGTTTGCCTTCTCTGGACATTTCAGGTAAAGGGAATTATATGATATGTGGTCTTTTTGCCTGGCTTTTTTTTTTTTTTAACTTAGCATAATGTTTTCAAGCTTCACCCATGTTGTAGCACGAATCAGTACCTTATTTCTTCTTGTGGCTGATTTAATATTCCATTGTATGGCTGTGCCAGAGTTGATAGATAACTGGGTTGTTTCTATTTGGGGGCTATTGTGAATAATGGTGCTGTGAACCTTCACGGGCAAGTGTTTGGGTGAATGTGTGTCCCCAGTTCTCTTGGGTCTAAACCCAGGAGTGGGGGCGCCTGGGTGGCTCGGTCGGTTAAGCGTCCGACTTCGGCTCAGGTCATGATCTCGCGGTCCGTGAGTTCGAGCCCCACGTCGGGCTCTATGCTGACCGCTCAGAGCCTGGAGCCTGCTTCAGATTCTGTGTCTCCCTCTCTCTCTGCCCCTCCCCTGTTCATGCTCTGTCTCTCTCTGTCTCAAAAATAGATAAACATTAAAAAAAAATTTTTTTTTAATTAAAAATAAATAAATAAATAAATAAATAAATAAACCCAGGAGTGGAATTGCTGGGTGATATGGTACGTCTATGTTTCATTCTTGGATGAACCGCCAAACTGTGTTCCAAAGGGGCTATACCATTTTACATTCCTGCCGGTGATGTATGAGGGTTTCAACTTTTCCATACCCTTGCGACCCTTACAGTCTGTTTTATTATTGCCAACATGTAACTTTTTAAATGGTAAATTGATATGAATGAAATTAAATTTAACATGCAGTTTCTCAGTGGGACTAGCCACATTTCGAGTACCCGACAGCCACGTGTGGCTACTGGAAATTTTCCACATTGCAAAGCACAGAACATAGCCATCATCTCAGATGCTTCTGTTGGATCAGCCCTGGGACAGGGCAGTCAACACCCCCTCCCTGGAGCTGGAGATCAGGTCGCCTTCCCCTGCGTCACCATTTCCAGGTTTTAGGGCAGGAGGAAGAAGGCAATGAAGGGCAGGAGGCAACCAATTCTCTTCTTCATTAACATTTCACATAGATCTTCTTTACGTATAAAAAGAAACAAAATTTTTGGGGCGCCTGGGTGCCTCAGTCGGTTAAGCGTCCAACTTTGGGTCAGATCATGATCTCTGGGTTCGTGAGTTTGAGCCCCGCCTCGGGCTCTGTGCTGACAGCTCAGAGCCTGGAGCCTGCTTCGGATTCTGTGTCTAACCTCTCTCTCTGCCCCTCCCCAGTTCACGCTCTGTCCTCTCTCTCTGTCTCTCTCTGTCTCTCTCTCTCTCTCTCTCTCTCAAAAATAAATCAACATTAAAAAACAAAATTTCTGGCTGCACATCTTCCCCCACTATCATTTTTACAAGCGTGTTACAAGTGTGTATTGTTTGTCCTGTTTTGCAGATGAGGAACCTGGAGCTCAAAGAGATTCAGTGCTTTGGAGAAGGACATGGTTAATAAGTGGAAGGACCAGGAAGAGGTCTGCTCTTGGCTTCACGTGTCATATAACTAGCTGTTGTTGTGGAGGGAGAGCCCTGGGCTTAGGAAAAATGCATTTAATTCTGGTCTTTCCTACCCCAGCTCCCACCTTGCCCATCTTCCTTTCAGAGATAGCAGATTCTGTTCCTGGGGAGTCTCTGAAAGGTGTCCAGTGGTCTGTAGGCACAGAATTAGACGACATGAAACTAGGCCACTCAGCTCCAAGCTCATTTATTTGCCTAAAGATCCATGCACTCAAAAGCGAACCCCCTGGGGTGCCAGGGTGGCTCAGTCGGTTGCGTGCCTGACTCTTGATTCTGGTTCAGGTCATGATCCCAGGGTTGTGAGATCAAGTCCCATGTTGGGCTCTGCACTGAGCATGGAACCTGCTTGAAATTCTCTCTCTCTCTCTCTCTCTCTCTCTCTCTCTGCCCCTCTCCCCAACTCACACTCTCCCACTCTTTCTCTAAAATTAAAAAAAGAAAACACTAACCCCTGGAGGTAGATGTCAGCAAGATGGCAGATAAGAAGGCCCTGGTCTCCCTTCCTCCATGGGAATACCAAATAAACAACTACAGACTGACTAAAATAACTTTATAGGAGTCCTGGACAAAAGATCTATAGCAACGAAGTGAACCCCCAATCAGAAAAGAAAAGAAAAGAAAAGAAAAGAGAAGAGAAGAGAAGAGAAGGGAAGGGAAGGGAAGGGAAGGGAAGGGAAGGGAAGGGAAGGGAAGGGAAGAAAAGAAAAGAAAAGAAATAAAAGAAGCCAATTCGAAGTGGAAGGAAATGTTACGCAGTTTTCCCTCACTGTTGGTCCACACCTTATCCTGTAGACCAAGGTGCAGACTGGCGGAAGGGGCTCAATTCCAGTCTCCCTCACTCTAGCCAGAAATAGGGGTGCAAATTGTTTGCAGCATTCATCCTTGCCTGTGGGCTGCCCAAGGGACAGGTTTCTGTCTTACCTGACTTGAGCCCAGACAGGAATGGTGGAAAACTTTGGATCTTAGGTTAGACACTGGGGAAGGCAGTGGTGGGTACCACAGTGTGTGAAAACTTCAGGGAAACTGAAGACCCATGGATACCTGGGGGCAAGAACTTACAAAGAGAAGAGTATAATAGAACATCTAAGTCCCTGAGAAGAAACTAGGGTAAAACATTTTAGGAAACTAAAGCATTTAAAAGCAGCCAGGGGGATTCAGAGGGAGGGGGGAGGGAGGAGGAACACACATGCCCAGAAAAAACGTGAGAACAACTTAAGCCATCACCACAGGCTGGTCAGGGAACCATTAATTAGTAAAAATTAGTAAAAATCTTCCACACCAGTGTGCACAGACTGGGAAGTAGAGCTTTTTTCAAATGCCCAAATTTGAGCAAAAGACCACAAAGCTTATGAAAGAAAGAAAGAAAGAAAGAAAGAAAGAAAGAAAGAAAGAAAGAAGAAAGAAAGAAAAAGAAAGAAAGAAAGAAAGAAAGAAAGAAAGAAAGAAAGAAAGAAAAAAAGAAAGATGGTCTATTCTAAGTCAAAAAATAAATATTCAGGGGCACATGGCTGGCTCAGTCTGTAGAGCATGTGACTCTTGATCTCAGGGTCATGAGTTTAAGCCCCATGTTAGATGTGGAGCCTACTTAAAATAATTTTGAAAAAATTAAAAAATAAAAAATAAATATCCAAAAATAGTCTCTGAAGATATGCATGAACACATGCATCAGACTTACTAGATAAAGACTTTTAAACAACTATCTTGAATCTACTCAGATGCCAAGACCAAGGGGGATTTATTCCTTGAATGTAAGGATGGTTCAACACGTGCAAATCAATCATTGCTACACAGCATAGTAACACATGAAGAGGGGAAACCACATGATCATCTCAACTGATGCAGAAAAACATTTGACAAAATTCAATACCTTGTCATGATAAAAAAACACTCAGCAAGCTAGAAATAGAAGTAAGCCACCTCAAGATGCCTGGGTAGCTCAGTCAGTTGAGTGTCCAAGTCTTGATTTCGGCTTGGGTCTTGATCCCAGGACTGTAGGCTTGAGTCCCACATCGGGCTCTGCACGGAGCATGGAGCCTGCTTGATATTCTGCTCCCTGCCTCTCTCTGTCCCTCTCCCCAATCTCAAAGTAAATAAATAAGCTTCAAAAAAAAGAAGTAAGCTACCTCAATATAATAAAGTCCATATGTAAAAAACTCACAGCCAATGTCATACTCAATGGTGAAAGACTAAAAGCTTTTCTTCTAAGACCAAGAACGAGACAAGACTGCCCATTTTCACCACGTCTACCCTACACAATACTGGAAGTACTAGCCAGGGCCCTTATGCAAATAACATTATTCCGAACTGGAAAGGAAGTACTAGAATTCTCTCTGTTCACTAAGAACATAGAATAAGAGCCATATTCACTAAGAATATAGAAAGCCCTACAGATTGTGCGTGCACACACACGCACACACACGCGCACACACACACACACACACACACACACACACACACACACGTTAGAACTAATAAATGAATTCAGCAAAGTTACAGGAATACAAAATCAACATGTAATCATCAGTTGAAATTCTGTGCCCTGACAATGGACAATCTGAAAAGGAAATTAAGAAAATAATTTTGTTTCTAATATCATTGAAAAGGATAAAACAGGATAGTAGACCAAATTAAAAGTTTTAGAACTCACCAAAATAAGCTTTGCTTTTCTTTTCCATTAAATCATTTTAGGCATTGCGGCCCCTGGGTGGCTCTGTCGGTTAAGCCTCCGACTTCAGCTCAGGTCATGATCTCACAGTTCATGGGGTTCGAGCCCTGCATCAGACTCTGTGCTGGCAGCTCAGAGCCTGGAACCTGCTTCGGATTCTGTGTCTCCCTCTCTCTTTCTGCCGCCCCCCCCCC
>NW_024412627.1:1424828-1425774 GCF_014898765.1 Herpailurus yagouaroundi
AAAGAAAGAAAGAAAGAAAGAAAGAAAGAAAGAAAAAAAGAAAGATGGTCTATTCTAAGTCAAAAAATAAATATTCAGGGGCACATGGCTGGCTCAGTCTGTAGAGCATGTGACTCTTGATCTCAGGGTCATGAGTTTAAGCCCCATGTTAGATGTGGAGCCTACTTAAAATAATTTTGAAAAAATTAAAAAATAAAAAATAAATATCCAAAAATAGTCTCTGAAGATATGCATGAACACATGCATCAGACTTACTAGATAAAGACTTTTAAACAACTATCTTGAATCTACTCAGATGCCAAGACCAAGGGGGATTTATTCCTTGAATGTAAGGATGGTTCAACACGTGCAAATCAATCATTGCTACACAGCATAGTAACACATGAAGAGGGGAAACCACATGATCATCTCAACTGATGCAGAAAAACATTTGACAAAATTCAATACCTTGTCATGATAAAAAACACTCAGCAAGCTAGAAATAGAAGTAAGCCACCTCAAGATGCCTGGGTAGCTCAGTCAGTTGAGTGTCCAAGTCTTGATTTCGGCTTGGGTCTTGATCCCAGGACTGTAGGCTTGAGTCCCACATCGGGCTCTGCACGGAGCATGGAGCCTGCTTGATATTCTGCTCCCTGCCTCTCTCTGTCCCTCTCCCCAATCTCAAAGTAAATAAATAAGCTTCAAAAAAAAGAAGTAAGCTACTTCAATATAATAAAGTCCATATGTAAAAAACTCACAGCCAATGTCATACTCAATGGTGAAAGACTAAAAGCTTTTCTTCTAAGACCAAGAACGAGACAAGACTGCCCATTTTCACCACGTCTACCCTACACAATACTGGAAGTACTAGCCAGGGCCCTTATGCAAATAACATTATTCCGAACTGGAAAGGAAGTACTAGAATTCTCTCTGTTCACTAAGAACATAGAATAAGAGCCATATTCAC
>NW_024412627.1:1425874-1437555 GCF_014898765.1 Herpailurus yagouaroundi
AAATTAAGAAAATAATTTTGTTTCTAATATCATTGAAAAGGATAAAACAGGATAGTAGACCAAATTAAAAGTTTTAGAACTCACCAAAATAAGCTTTGCTTTTCTTTTCCATTAAATCATTTTAGGCATTGCGGCCCCTGGGTGGCTCTGTCGGTTAAGCCTCCGACTTCAGCTCAGGTCATGATCTCACAGTTCATGGGGTTCGAGCCCTGCATCAGACTCTGTGCTGGCAGCTCAGAGCCTGGAACCTGCTTCGGATTCTGTGTCTCCCTCTCTCTTTTGGCCCGCCCCCCACTTGGACGCTGTCTCTCAAAAATAGATAAACATTAAAAAAAATATATCATTTTAGGCTTCAACGTTACAGATATTACCATTTGGTGCATTTGTGTGAATAAAAGGTGGGATTTTCATTTTTCACCTTTAGAGAGGTGGCAGTGATTGAAATCTTGCCTGAGACTACGAATTTTTCATAGTAGCAAGCTGGCTATTCAGTCCAACACTCCAAATCCATAAGCCTCAGATGTGATCCAAGCAAATCTAAGTGGAAATGATGCTTGACAACATCTCACCAAGCCTTATCATGCATATACATGCCACTTCCTTTAATTTATTTTTCAAGCATCATTTCAATCTATAAGTAAAAAAAAAAAATCAGTCACACTTTTCATTTACAAGTGTTAAACCCCTTTCTGAAATTTACTGTCTTCATTTTTACACACTAACCATTTTATTTTATACTTCTATGGCTCAGAATATCATATGATTATTATATGAAATCTGTATATTTTTAAATTTTTTTTTAAATTTTTTTTTCAATGTTTATTTATTTTTGGGACAGAGAGAGACAGAGCATGAACGGGGGAGGGGCAGAGAGAGAGGGAGACACAGAATCGGAAACAGGCTCCAGGCTCTGAGCCATCAGCCCAGAGCCCGACGCGGGGCTCAAACTCACAGACCGCGAGATCGTGACCTGGCTGGAGTCGGACGCTTAACCGACTGCGCCACCCAGGCGCCCCTGTATATTTTTAAATTTTTAATGGCAACATGACACAATTTTATTTTAGACCTACACACACACTTGTATAAGAATTCCTCAATTTCAGCCATCTGATGCATCCTTAATTTCTCATTTTGTGTTGTTACTGATAGCAAAGTTACTAACATCCTTGTAACAATACTTGGACTTAGTTTATATTTTTCAGTTACTTTCTTAGGTAATAGTTGTAGCTAATGGCATTATTTGGTATAAGATATGAAAATTTTATATGACTCCATAAAGTATTTTTATATTGCCTCCATCCCTGAGATAGTCAAATTACACTTTTGCTATTTTAATAGATTGGAACATTATTTCTCTTTTCAAAAAAATAATAGGAATAAACTTAACCAAGGAGGCAAAAGTTTTGAAAACTACAAAATGCTGAAGATAATTGAAGAAGACACAAATAAGGACATCCCATGTTCATGGATTGGAAGCCTTAATATTATGAAGATGTCAATAATATTCACAGTAATCTACAGACTCAATGCAATCCTCGTCAAAATCCCAACATTTTTTGCAGGTACAGAAAAACCCATCCTCAGGTTCATATGGACATGCAAGAGATCCCAAATAGCCAAAACCATCTTGAAAAGTAAGAACACAGTTGAAAGTCTCATTCTCCCCGATTTCAAACTCACTGCAAAGCCACAGTAATAAAACACTGTGGTATTAGCATAACAACAAGCATATAGACCAATGGATTAGAATAGAAAGCCCAGAAATAAACCTTCACGTACATGGCCAAATGGTTTCAACAATTGTGCCACGACCATTTAAGGGGGTAAAAGACAATCTTTTCAACAAATGGCATAGGAAAACCTGAGTATCCATATTAAAAAAAAAAAAGTTTGACCCTTATTTCCACCATATGCAAAAGTTACTAAAAATGAACCAACGGGCGCCTTGGTGGCTCAGTCAGTTGAGTGTCTGACTCTTGTTTTCAGCTCAGGTCATGATCTCATGGTCCGTGAGTTTGAGTCCTGCATCAGGCTCTGCACTGACAGTGCAGAGCATGGTTGGGATCCTCTCTCTCCCCGTCTCTCTGTCCTTCTTCTGCTTGCTCACACACTGTCTCTCAAAATAAATAAATAAATAAACTTTAAAAAAATAATAAAAATGGACCAAAACCTAAATATAAGAGCTGAAATCACAAAACTCTTAGAAGAAAACATATGGGGGAAATCTTCATGACGTTAAATTGGCAATGACTTCTTAGATGTGACCACCAAAAGCACAGGCAGCAAAAGAGAAAGTAAATTGCACTTTATCAGAATTTAAAATTTTTGTGCATCAAGGGACACTACCGTGAATGAAAACACAACCCATTGATGGCAGAAAAGATATGCACATTATATACTGGAGAAGGGGTTTACTTCCAGAATATATAAAGAAGTACAACTCAACAACAACAATAACAAAAATAAAGAAATAAACAACCCAATCACAAAATGGGCAAAGGGCTTGAAATACACAGTCTCCAAATAAGATACACAAACAGTTAATAAGCACAAGAAAAGGCACCCAACATCAATAATTGTTAGGAAAATGTAAATAAAAAGTGCCATAAGGTATCCTCTCACACTCGTTAGCATGGCTACTATCAAAGAATCAGAAAGTAACAAGAGTTAGCGAGGATATGGGGCAACTGAAACCCTCATGCATCATTGATGGGAATGTAAGTGGTGTTCCCACTGTGGAAAATGGTTGAGGGGCGCCTGGGTGGCTCAGTCGGTTCAGCGACTGACTTCGGTTCAGGTCATGATCTCGCAGTCCGTGAGTTCGCGCCCCGTGACGGGCCCTGTGCTGACGGCTCAGAGCCTGGAGCCTGCTTCGGATTCTCTGTCTCCCTCTCTCTCTGCCCCTCCCCCACTAATGCTCTGTCTCTCTCTGTCTCAGAAATAAATAAACGTAAAAAAAAAAAAAGAAGAAGAAAAAGAAAATGGTAGAGTGAGCCTCAAAAAAAGAATGAACCTAGAACTTTCCATTTCTGGACATGTACCCAGAGAATTGAAAGCAAGAATATGAACAGATACAGGACGCCTGGGTGGCTCAGTCACTTGAGTGACCGACTTCGGTTCAGGTCATGATCTTGAAGTTCACGAGTTTGAGCCCCGCATCGGGCTCTCTGCTGTCAGAGGGGAGCCTGCGTGGGATTCTGTCTCTCCTTCTCTCTGCTCCTCCCCCACTTGTGCTCGCCTCTCTCCCTTTCTGTCTCTCTCTTTCTCTAAATAAATAAAGCTAAAAAAAAAAAAAAAGAAATAAGGTAGTCACAAAAGGACAAATGTTGTATGTTCCTTCTTTATGATGTTCCTATAGAGGAAGGAGGGGAAGGGGCATTAATGTTTAATGGGGACAGAGTGTCAGTTGGGGACGATGACAAAGTTCTGGAGATGGATGGTGAGGCTGGTCGCACAACACTGGGAATGTACTTCATGCCGCAAAATGCACACTTCAAAATGGTTAAAATGGTGAAATTTATGTTCTGTGTATTTGACCACAATTTAAAAAATCTAGCCCCCTTAGAGTGCTTTTGCACTCACGCAGCCTTTCTAGAAAGACAAATAAAGGTATTCAAAAGCAGATAAAATAGGAAGGAGGAAAGGCACCCACAAGGATTCAGAAGAATCCGACCTTTCATAAAAATATAGAAAAACTGATACTCGGCGGATAAGAGAGGCACTCCGATATATTGGTTTAAAATATCCTCATCATGGGGCGCCTGGGTGGCGCAGTCGGTTAAGCGTCCGACTTCAGCCAGGTCACGATCTCGCGGTCCGTGAGTTCGAGCCCCGCGTCGGGCTCTGGGCTGATGGCTCGGAGCCTGGAGCCTGTTTCCGATTCTGTGTCTCCCTCTCTCTCTGCCCCTCCCCCGTTCATGCTCTGTCTCTCTCTGTCCCAAAAATAAATAAACGTTGAAAAAAAAAATTAAAAAAAAAATATCCTCATCATGTTGAAAAATGATGAACAAAAAGGAAACACGGGCAGATGCAAATATTCCAGAGGCTGTTGTATTTTAGGTCAACTAATCACTAGGGCAATCGATGTTTCCCGCTCCTTAAGATGCTTCTGCCTGAGACTGGGGCTGCCAGGGAATGTGCGGGAAGGAGGCAGGGTATGTGCCGTGGCCAAGTCCAGTGGGCACAGCTACAGGAGAAGAGAGACAACGGTCAGGGATGCTGGACTCACCTGAACCAAGGACACGGCTTCCACCCGGCTCAAGATGAGTCCCTTCTCTTCTGGGCCCGGCTTCCCCTCACCACGGTCTCTTGTCAGTTCCCAGGATGGACGTTCACTAGGAAGATCCCAGCTGGCAAGGAAGACAGCTGGGAGCCATCCCGGCTTTGGCTCAGTCTCACCTGCTGACGGGGAAGAGGGAGTCTCCCTTCCTCTTTGCGGAGCGAGCACCTGCTGACGATAGCCACTGTTTACGAGCACTCACTATTTCCTGAGCACTGGGTGACACTAGACCGTGCCACAGAAATGGAGGACCAGAGTGGACGAGCGACCGGTTCAAGCTCAGGCTGAGGGAGGATTTCCAATGTCAGACACGTGGCCATGGACGGCTTCCCTGCAAGTATTTGATGGATACCTGACGGTAGGGGAGAAGCAAGCCAGGGGGCCACAGGCAGGGAAAGCGTCTGGGGAGGAGACAGCGAGGACAATGCCAGACGGGGGCGAGTCTGCGGGCCCGCTTGAAGAAGAGCGGGGAGTCTGGCGTGGCCGGAACGAGTGAGTGAGAGGCAGGAGGGGACGGGGCTCAATGGGCAGGACCACGCAGGCTAATGTAAGGACTTAGCTTCTACCCTGAGTGAGAGGGGGAGCCGCGGAGGGTTCTGGGAAAGGGACGGGTGAGATCTGGCTCCGGTGTAGCCAGAACCCCTCTGGCTTCTCTGCTGAGACTAGGCCAGGCTACTGCTCAGAAACAGAAAACCCAAGGAGGGGGGATAACTTGTTCAAAGTCACCCCCAACGTCCCCTTGGAGGGAGAATACACAGCCACCTCCCCTCAGAGACCACCTGTCTGTCTCCTGCCTCTGTTGGTGGCACACATTGGCACCAACCGGTTCTTGGGACATGTGAATAGATTTGGATGCACCTGTTGAACAGCTTTGGGAAGGGAAACAGGATGTAGACTTCTGACCTTAACTTCAGTCAATAAAGACGAGAAAACACCTCATTTGCCAGCATACCAGCATTCAGAAGCACCGACCTGAGCTCCGTCCCTCCTCCCCACCAGCTGCGCAGTCTCTCTGCCCTACCAGGGACAAACCGGAGCTTGGGTCACCCCGAGGGGCGATAAAAGGCATGTCATTCCCCAAGACCGTGTTTGAAGCCTGACCCCGACGCCTACCAGCTGGCGATGCCCATCAAGTGACCCAGCCCCTGGACGCATCTCAGCTCACACAGCCCGTGAAATGGAGATTTAAAATCTCAGCCTCCTGTGCTGACAGCTCGAAGCCTGGAGGCTGCCCGGGGCTCTGTGTCTCCCTCCCTCTCTGCCCCTCCCCCCCCCCATGCTCTGTCTCCCTCTCTCCCTCAAAATAAATAAACGTTAAATACATTTTAAAAAAAGATTGAAAATACCAGCCTGGTTTATTTTATAAATGGCAGTTCATTCCCCTTCACCCCCTTCATCTGTCTTACCCATCCTCCCACCCACTGCCCTCTCTGGCAACCACCAGTTTGTTCTCTGTCCTTAAGAGTCTGTTTATTTGTCTCTTTTTGCCTTTGCTTTGTTTCTTAAATTCCACATCGAAGTGGAATCATACGGTGTTTGTCTTGCTCTGTCTTTTATTTCACTCAGCATGATATTTTGTAAGTCCATTCATGCTGTAGCAAATGGCAAGATTTCATCCTTTTACATGGCTGAGTAATATTCCATTGCATATCTACATATATTCCATTATATATTTATATCTCTGTCTATCTATCCATCAACACATAAGATATAGATATAGAGGGACAGCTGGGTGGCTCATTCGGTTGAGTGTCCGACTCTTGGTTTGCCTGGGTCGTGGTCGCACAGCTCGTGAATTCAAGCCCCACATTGGGCTCTGTGCTGGCAGTGCAGATTCTGCTTGGGATTCTCTCTCTCCCTCTCTCTCTCTCTGCCCCTTCCTTACTTGCTTCAACACACGCCCTCTCTCTCTCTCAAAACAAATAAAGCAACTTAAAAAAAAGATACAGATTGATACACCACATCTCTCGATCCATTCATCTATTGATGGACACTCAAGCTGCATAGCATAGGGAATACAGTCGATAATATTGTCATAACACTGTATCGTGACAGAGAGTGACAACACTTAGCATGGCGAGAGTGCTGTGTAAACGCATCGTATTGTTGAATCACTATGTTGTCCACCTGAAACTAATATAACATCGTATGTCAACTACACTTCAAAAATAAATTTTTGGGGGGCGCCTGGGTGGCTCGGTCGGTTAAGCATCCAACTTCAGCTCAGGTCACGATCTCGCGGTCCGTGAGTTCGAGCCCCGCGTCGGGCTCTGGGCTGATGGCTCAGAGCCTGGAGCCTGCTTCCGATTCTGTGTCTCCCTTTCTCTCTGCCCCTCCCCTGCTCATGCTTTGTCTCTCTCTGTCTCAAAAATAAATAAATGTTTAAAAAAATTTACAAAAATAAATTTTTTTAAAGTCCTAACCCTCAAAATATGACTAAGGAACTGACCATTAAACAAACAAACAAACAGCAGTCTCGTAAGGTTGCTGATGTAAGTGAAGGTTCAGGAAGCAGTGCCTCGTCTCCAGCAGTTGCCCATGGCCACAGTAAAAGCCTCTTTCCTGGGTCCCCTGTGCAGATTTCAGTGGCCTCCCTAACCCTCAATTCTTCTCCACCAGCACACCCTCCACACTGACTACTTGATATCCGAATACGACTGTCTCTGGGAAAAAGATATCTGGAGACATTCATCATTTGGGCTGCTTATATCTCCCCCTCTCTTCCCCCCCAACCCCACCCCCACCTGCTTTCGAGCAGGGAGTGGCGGGAACAAAACCAAAGCTTCCCTGTAACCCTTGGTCTTCTGTGTTCCACGAAGCCCGAGCCCTCCGGAAAAGGGGGTTCACTGGCAAGGTCAAAGGGAGGAACATGACGGATCAGGATTTCTCCCAGATTAAAAAAAAAGGTAAGAAAAGCAGAGATTGGTAGGTCCTGGAGATCGTATGACCTGAAGCCTACTTCCTGACAATGCTAACAGACGGCAAAATCCAAGTAAGGAAGGCCTGCATGGTATATCAGGGGAAAATCAGGATCACAATTTACAAAAGATTCCCATGCCTCGCTTGGCCACCGAGAGCCACCAGACCCCAAGGGGTCACTCAGGCAGAGATGGTGAATGCTTCATCATCCATCATCCACATGACTGGTCAAGCAGTGGACAGGCTGCTGAAAGGTTACCGGGCTTCCTCAAGTCCCTTGACACCATATAAGACCCCGGAACATGGATGAGATAATATCTGGACCTTCTTGAGGGGGCCTCCCTTTATTGGTCGGGATTGATGTTCAAATGGGAGGGCTCACATTCAGAAATTAGGTTGAGTTATACAAAAAAGAAGTTCGATCTCACGCACGTGTCAATTTGTGGATTGAGGGTCACACGTGCTGCGTGACTGGATCTTACAGCTCCCCATTGCCCTAGAAAATCACACCTCTTAGCCATCATCAAAGTCCCTCAATGGGCTGGTTTCTATTCTCTCCCAGGCTCATACCTCACCACCCCCAACAGCAAACATACCTGCCAGATATACTAAAGGACTTCCATTCCCCAGAGGTCTGCATCATGCCCTCTCCCACCCCCATGCTTTCTCCTGTTTTTCCCTTTGCTTGCAACACCTTTACACACACACTGAGGCCACCCTGAGACTTCCACCCTCTTCTGAAAAATCAGCTCAAACATGAGACCAACCCAGGATGCAGGATGAATTAGGGAGCCTGTCCCCGCTCTTCCTACAACACTGATGTCACTGTCATATCATACGCCACAGTCTGTTGCAACTGTTGACCTAGCCGTCTCTACCCCTCTAAAGTCCTTGAGTGAGGAAATAATATTCTTTTCATTCTTGCACCCCCAGTGTCCGGCTTGGGGCCTGGCCCCAAATACACGCGTGGTAAATGTTTGATAAAGGCATCAGTTAGTAAGACAAATGTCTCTGTAAGTGCCTCAATACCCCCATTTGTTAAGCTAGGAAGGGAGACCAGACAACAAGGGCTCTGGCATCTGGCGTTGTGACTCCATGAACTGTGTTTGGTTGATAGAGCCATTAGCAGAGTTCAAAATAGATTGTTATTAGCCCTTGTGAGTCAGGTGGGAGGGGGTGTGGACAAAACTGGGGAAATATCCGCGCTGATCTTCAGACAGGACCCTTGCCAAAAAAGAGGAGTTACCGACTCAGGTAATTTAAAAGTCCAAAGCTTCCGGATATACCCATGAGCTCCCAGAACCTTAAGCTTTTCTGATTGATCCCTGCACACTCCTCCCCGTATCTATGGTGTTTAAGCCCACCTCTGGAATCAAGCCAGGAGTTTCTGGTGCACCTCCCGACTACCCCCATCTCACAGTGGCTTACTCTGATCTCCCACGCCTGAGTATCTGTCTGCCTGGAATGGACCAATCACCTAGAATAATGGTGCCCCCAGCTCACTTGGAGACAACTTTCTGGATTTACCCCAACGCCCAGCCCAAGGGACTTTTGGACATTAGTTCCTGAGTGGTGGCCACCACCCTGGAAGCCAATTGAAAGCAGATTCGTAGGGTGCCTGGTGGCTCAGTCATTTGAGTGTCTGACTCTTGATTTCAGCTCAGGTCACGATCTTATGGTTCCTGAGATCGAGTCCCACGTTGGGCTCTGCACTGATTGTGCAGAGCCTGTCTGGGATTCTCTCTCTCCATTTCTCACTGCCCCTCCCCTGGTTATATGCTCTCTGTATCTCTCTCTCTCTCAAAGTAAAAATAAATAAACATTTTTTTAAAAAGCATATTCACTTGTCCTAAATAAACCCCACTATTCCTACTGCCTCCTTCTCCTGACCACCAGGCTACAAGAATACACAGGAGCACATTACAGCTACAGCACATCCTCCCACTTCCCTTGGCAAATATTCATTCATTCAACCAACAACATGGCTTAAGTGCCTCCTGTATGCCCACTGTTGTGCCAAGGGCTGGGGACACAAAATTGAAGGAGTCTGCTTCCCAAGAATTGCTCAGGTTAGAGAGGAAAGTGGATATTTAGCAAACCATTGTGCACATGGTTGTTTCATTTCAACTGTGCCCAGTCTCAAGACAGAATGGTACGAGCTGCTAAAAGAACATACAGTTTGGTCTAAAAGATCTCCTCGAGGAAATTACAGTGAAGCTGGAACCATAAGATCAAGTAAGACTTAGCCAGGTGAGGAGAGGGAAGATGGGTGAGACAGAAGAAACAGCTCGTGCAAAGGTTCTGGGGCTGAAAGATGATGGAGAGTCAGCAGCCCCGTAAGCCAGGAGAAGAGGACCAGGCTGGGAGGTATACTTAAGGCAGTATCTTCCAGGGATGTAAAGTTTTAAAATTTCTACCTCTCATTTCATTAGAAATGGAAATCTCTGTAAAGCAGCCAAGACTCTTTTTTTTTTTTTTCCACCCTGTCTTCCCTATTCTCATCCAATTCAGACTTCAAACAGCCATTCCCCACACTGCCTCAAGGCACCTAACCTGGAGCATCCCTGAAAGTCTGCCAATTACAGCCATCCACGTATTAATTCCACCACCAACAGGGCTTCCCTAAGAAGCAGCCAGGTGCCTAAGGGGACTGAGAAGTTGCGCTGACAGCACACTCTCTCGGGCACTGCTGGTGCGTTGGGTCCACGGGTGTGATCTTGCTGCTCCCAAGCACTTAAAAATGCAATGTCTGAACGTCTTTCCCCTTAAGGGGGGGAGGAAAAAAAGGTTCTGTCAAAGCACCACACACACACACACACACACACACACACACGCACACGCTGCCACTCAAACTCTCTCCAAACATGCTGTCACAGAGGCTCTGTCCCTCTCCACTGATGCTATTTGAAGGCTGTCCCAGCACCAGCCACATCCCCTGCCCCGCTTGGCTGCCTCCACGACCTCCATTATTTATGACAGGGCGTGAAATTGATTGTGGAATCAAATGAACTCTTCAATTATTGCTGCACAAATAAATCTCTGTTTCCAGAGTTCCTCTGGGGAGCAGGCATCTAACCCCAGGTTCAAGGTAATAGATATTTCTAGATGGCAAAGTACAGGTGACTCTATTGTAATGATTGTCAAGTTATAAGATTCCCAGGGTCAAGCGATTCTTTCTCTCCCTCTGGGCCCCCCCTCCCTTAGCAATTCCGAAGGAAGCACATTCCAATGGTCTTCCCGTTGTGCGCCTACATGGCCCTTTCCCCGGCTGATGGGTGCATGACAGATATTTCCCTGCTGCGGGCTCTGGTCATTTCCAACCCTTTTCACAGGAAATATGCAGTGAGTGTTAATGGGGTTATGGAAAGATTAATGGAGCTTTCAGGGTGTTCGGGCTTGGCTGGTATTTCTTCCACAGAAAGCCATCAGCTCAGGAAAATTTAATGATGAGACTTAGCCCATTAAGACAACAAAAAGACAACCTCCACCCATCTTGGGTTTAATCTTACTTTCCTTCCTGATAACACAGAGCCTTCCTGGATACGGCAGAGAAACACAGACCCCAAAGGTGCTGAAGACTTATTGTGGCATGCCAAACGTGGGCTGGGTACATTCACAAGCGTCAGGTCTCAAAAGCCGGTGAGCACGGGCCGCATTTGGCCCATAGAGGCGTTCTGATTGGTACACCCAGTGTTCTTGGAAAATAAGGGTTGGTAAATTTCACATACAGAATCTGGCTTTCCTTGAAATTAACAGATCTGTCCAGACCATGCCTGCATCTCTGCCTGGCCCCGATGGGCAGGAACTGAGGTATATCGCCCCTCTTTAGATGGCAAAGGGCCCTGCGTGGCTCCAGTTCATTAATTCACCTGCCTGGACTCTGTAAACGTTTGAACAGGCAGTCCCTGGAAGTTCCCACCTCACCGCCTTCTCACCACTACCAATATCTCCCCTTAACAGCTGGGACCACATGCTGTTCCAGCACAGAGAAGACAGAGGTGAACTTGTGTTGGAGTGCATAGACCTCATGACAGCTTCTGACTTCATGGACCAGGAAAGGGAACTCAAGCCAAGCTAAAAAAATAAATAAAAATAAAATAGGCTTTCTGACTTGGGTTGAATGACACTGCCGGCTTTCCTGGGTCTCCAGCTTGCAGATGGCAGGTCATGGGACATCTCAGCCTCCATAAACACATGATCCAATTCCTCATTAAATCTCTCTCCCCTTCTCCTCCTCTAGATAGATGATGAATGGATGGATGGAAGGATGGATGGATGGATGGATGGATGGATGGATGGATGGATGGTTGGATGGATGAATGGATGGATGGATGGATGAATGGATGGATGGATGGATGGATGGATAGGTGGATGGATGGTTGGATGGATGGATGGATGGATGGATGGATGGATGGATGGATAGGTGGATGGATGGTTGGATGGATGGATGGATGGATAGGTAGGTAGATAGGTGGATGGATGG
>NW_024412627.1:1437565-1512348 GCF_014898765.1 Herpailurus yagouaroundi
ATGGATGGATAGGTAGGTAGATAGGTGGATGGATGGATTGGTAGGTGAATGGATGGATGGATGGATGGATGTTGGGTGGAGGGAGGGAGGGAGGAGGGGATAGATAGATAGATATAAAAACCCCATTGGTCTGACTAATGCAGAGACCTGAAAGTGGACTTCAACCATCTCTATTTTGACCTCAAACTTTCTAATTGATTAAGTTCTTTCCAGCTCCTTTCTTAACTCAGGCAAAAGGTCAGCGTGGAAAGCATCCTGAGATGAGAACCGAAGGAATGAGGATTGCCCTGAGCCAGCAGGACCCCACCTGTGATTGACCCTAAGACAACGATTTGACCTTCCCTGCCCACCTCCACATACCCACCTTTATGCCACGTTTTCCTTATATAAACCTGGAAGGACTTTCAGGACTCTGGAGACAGTCTCTGAGATGTTAGTGCGTTCTCTTCCCCGTGTGGGTCTTTCTTATTCGCCACCCCTGGGCTCTCTCTGCCTTTGGATGTTGTCAGCGGCAAGGGGCAGAACCTGAGCCCCAGAACCAGAACCCGGAGCCAGGTGCTCCTGCACTCCAGCTACAGCCCAACTAGAATTACGCAGTGCAGCCTGGGCCCTGTGACACAGCTTGGCTCTTCCCCTGAGGACAAGAGGAGCCTTTGGAGGGGTTTGGAGGGGTCTGAGCTGCTCTGTGACCTGGTCAGTACACATCCTAGAAAGATCACTCTGCCTGTAGTGTGAAGAGGCTGGAAGGAGGCACACTGGAGGCAGGAAGGCCAAGCGTCAAGCTGGATTGGCTCCCAGGTGGAGGTGAGACAGGCCGAGTAACGCAGAGGTGGAGCCACCGACTTGCTTTCAGGCCCTAGCAGTATTTCTACGCTTCTGGAAGCTTCGAATCTTGAGAAAACATTCCCTTGCAAATTCCTCTGTTGTGGTCAGAAACGCTGGGGAAGGGGCTGAGGCAGGCTGAAAAGCAGAGGTTCAGAATCCCCGCCTGTGACTAGACACATATTGATGCCTGCTCTGCAGATGGGGAAACTGAGGCACGGGCCAATGAAGTGACTTGCGGGACCGCACACAGTTGTTGAGTTGAGGGACTCAGAGAAGAGAAGCCTGGCTATCAGTTACTGATCAAGAGTTAGCACCGGATGGGGGCATGGCTACTGTCTTTAAGTCTCAGTTAGGTCTTACAACCATCCCACAGGGTCTGAACAGTACTTCTCTATCACAGATGGAAAACCCAACGCAACCAAGCACCGGGAATCTTGGCGTAGCGAAACAAGTAATAATATTCTAATATTCAGGGTCACAGACAGTATCCATCATCCAGCGTTCAGCGCGTGTCAGGCAGAACGCCACAGGCTTTATACGCGTGAACTCACCGAATCCTCCCCCAAACTCTCGGGAAAGGAAACCAAGGACAAAAAGGAAAGGTCACTAATCTACACGGCAAGTGCGCAAGGGGAGACGTGACCCCCGGCCATTGGACCCTGGACCCCCTACTCTTCGTGGCTCTGCTGGTTGGACTTTCACGCGGTGGGGGAAGCAGGTGGGCCATGAGAGCCGATCCACTGTCCTGCTCAGGTTTTCCAGCTGTGCACACTTGGGACATGGTTACCAGCTTCACGGGTGCGTATCTGGGCAACTGGCCCCAAGTGGTTGGCTTGGGGTACTAGGCGGTGCCCTGGAAGAACATTCGGAGTTCAAATCGGGGAGTTGGAGATGCTCATAGACATCTAACTTACAAACAAAGGCAAAAGCTCATGTGTCCTGTTCCTCAAATGTGGAAGCTTCCAGCCATACAATGATGGGATTTACACTGGACCCCCAGGCCCGTGCACCCTCCTTATTCTCCTCATTCTGTATTAGCTCTGGATTCGTGACAAGCCCATTTCATTCATTTGCCTACATGACTCCAAGCCCCAGTTAGTTTGTCACAGTGGTGTGGTGGTTATTCATGCTGTTAACCAATATTTCTGGTTTTCTCCTTCAAAGGACTGAGTATACAGAGCTTCCCCAGCTCCCCCGACTTCAATGGGGCCATGTGATTTGTCCAACAAACCGTGAACAGAAGTGACTCTCGACTTCTGGGCGGAAGGGTTTAAGATCCAGGGTGAAGTCGCCACATTTCCTTCCCCCTTCCCTCGTGGCCGTAAGCCGCATCTTAAGGGTCCACGCTGGCCTGGGACCACGGCACGGCAGCCCCACCTTCTCCTGAAGGACACAGGGGGTGTGAGGAGAGGAATCCGAGTGGCCCTGCCCTCAGGGTAATCACAGTCCAGTGGATGGGAAAATCAGGACACAAAGCGCAGTAACTCCGGTCTGACTTCCAGAGGATCTATCTCAATTATTTCACATTTCCACACCAAAGGGCAGGCTCACCCACGTGGCACAGAGGGCCGTGGGGAGCTGGCCGGAGGCGACATGGAGATGGGAGCACGTTCTCGGACCAGAAGACCGGGTTCTCTTCCACACGCGGTTTCCCGAAAGGCCCGTCGTGAGGATGTGGGGCCCATCTGGAAAATTCATTATTCTCCAGCCGAGTGATATGGCCCTATTTATCCTGGAGTCAAGAATCGGCCTGTGGGCAGCTGTGTAAACTCCAAGGGAAATGGGATATCGATTTGCAATCTCGTAGGTCCACACACGCGCGCGCGCACACGGCCTCCTTCAAAGCAGGGGCTTCTAACTACTTTGTCACCAACACCTTCTTATTCTTTTATTCTGTTTCTCCTCTGGAGCCATGTCTGGAAAGGCATTTCCTCCAAAACACCCGGTAAACAGGAAGTAATATGGCCCCTTCCTTCCAGCTAGGTAACATCCCCTTTTTTTGAATGTCAGTCCCAGATTTTGAACCCGCCATCCTCATCCACTGGGTGATTCACAAACTTTAGATGCTTTAGGAGCACTCCTGGGTCCCAACCCCCAGAGATCCTGACTGGTTACGCCTCAGCTGGTGCCTGGGGATCTGCATTTCAGCAAAACCACGCAGGTCACTGTGGTGCTGGTAGTCAGGGCGTCAGACGGAAGAAGGGCTGGTTTTAATGCTGCTTCTGAAAGGCACTGCATGTTCCCGACTCCAGGGACTGCCAGTGGCCTGAACGTGCGCCAGATCTCCTCAGCCCCATTGGCAAGACGATGCCAGATCCCCGTCAACTCTCTGTAGTGCCACCAGGTAGGTTGCTAAGTGGTCTTGCTGTCTTTAGTTCCTCCTCCTCCGTCCATCTCCCTACTGCGTCTGCACATCCAACATGGCACCCCAGCTGCCAAGCCTCTGTGAGCACCCTGTTCCCTACCGCGAGCCTCTACCGACCACTTCTTTTTCTTTAACATTTTTTCTTATTTTGGGGGGAGCGCAAGTTGGGGAGGGGCGCAGAGAAGCGGACAGAGGATCCATCCGAAGCAGGCTTTGCACTGACAGTCTGACGGCGGTGAGCCCAATGTGGGGTTCGAAGTCACAAACCGTGAGACCATGACCTGAGCCGAAGTCGGACACCTAACTGACTGAGCCACCCAGGCGCCCCTCTGTTGAGCACTTCTGCTGGGTGGGCGTACTGCTGGGTGCACTTGACATCTGATGTCCTGTCTAGTCCCCACAAATCCCTATGACATCTCGTTTCCACTCGGAGGAGAGGGAAACTGAGAAGCAGGTAACTTGAATAACAGACCTTCCCTTGACATTTACAGGGCCCCAGGCAAGAGGAAGCCTTGAGCCCAAAACCCACACCCCTTCTCTCTCTACCCTGGCTGCATCTCATACGTCAAGGGGCTTCTGTCATGCACGTGTGTGAATACTCCAGCTTGCACATCATCCGTATCACCCCAGAACCACGGCACCTTGGGCTCTGCCCAGCAGTGGGAATGTGCACACCAGAAGCATGGTGCATCCTCGGGGTGGGGGTGGGGGGTGGCCTTGGCAAAGAGGTTCATGCAGGCTCTCCGGGTAGGTTAGGGGAGGCTTGCATGGGCATCTCAGGTGGCATGGTCTAGAATAAGGGAGCCTGGGCTCTGGGCAGGCATGTCCCCTGGACCCCACTGACTCCTCACCCCATGCAGCCAGAGGAGAGCCACAGCGGACCCTCTGCCGTCCTCTCTGCCAGGCCCAAGGGCACTGCTGTGAAGGCGTCACAATGGTAGGGTGACAATGGATGGGAGTCCCGCCTGACTCCAAGGCCCATGACCTCAATTAACACTCCACCCTCTTCCTCCCTCCGAGTTCAGACTCTCAGCATGGGCTGTGCAATCTGGTCCTGGCTGCCTGGACCCTCCCTCCTTCACCGGCAGAATCTCCTCTGTTTCAGACCCAAGCTACGATTTGCCAGTTCTGAGGCAGGCCTCACTCTCTCATACCCCTCTGCCTCTGTGAGCTCTAGTGCTTACGTTTGAAACGTCCTTCTTTTTGTTTGTCACCCGGACAACTTCTATTTACTTAGAGCTCAGATCAAATGTCCTCTACAAAGCCTTCTCCAGCTCCTCCCCAGCCACCCCAGGCAGGACTTTAGCCCCTCTCTTATGGCCGCCGCAAACAACGCACATTACACTCTTGATGAGCCTGATGATCCCCTCTGTAACCAGAGAAGCCGACAAGGGTTCTGGAGCATTCAGTGCCGAGTAAATTGTTTTTTACAAGAATCATGCTAAATCTGGTGCCAAATTACTCTTCGCTGTTTCCAAAACCCGAATATTTTTCAAGAGATAAAAACCTATCTTGCATGGGAAACTCTAAGTGTGTATATCCTAAGTAGAAAAAGATATTCATCATTAGCAAAAAAAAAAAAAAAAAGTAAAAAATGATAAAAAAAAAAAAAATGACATGAGAAAATGTTGAATGAAAACAGCATATTACAGATCAAAAGAGAGTGTTCACGTTTAAAATCGTACACCTAAAATATACATTAAATACAGGCGTACTCATAGAAAAATGCATAACATTATAAAATATTAAATGCCATTCCCCATCAACATGAGGGTCAGGAGATTCATCAATGTGTTGCTTTAATGAATTGTTAGAATGTTTTATACGAGGGGCACCTGGGTGGCTCAGTCGGTCAGACATCGGACTCTCGATCTCAGCTCAGGTCTTAATCTCAGGGTTGTGAGTTCAAGCCCCGCATTGCATGAAACCTACTTCAAAAAAACTAAAGTTTTATATCAAAAATATTTATTTTATGCTTTAAAAATAAACATATGTTTTTTAAAAGAAAGTGGCAGAGAGGTGGGAACCTTCTGGTTGGGCCAGAAGGTATGGGTGCCTCCCTGGGGCAGCGCTTTGAAAATGGTGCTTCTCATCTGTATGCAGCAGCCCCGTTCACCAACAGATAAAAAGAATAAAGAAAAGGCAGTATCTTTATACAAGGGAGTATTATTTGGCCATAAAAAAAAAAATGAAACCTTTCCATTTGCCACACCATGGATGGACCTTGAGGGCATTATGCTAAGTGGAATAAGTCAGGCAGAGAAAAACAAATACTGTAGGGTCTCAATTATACGTAGAATCTTGAAAGAAAGAAAGAAAGAAAGAAAGAAAGAAAGAAAGAAAGAAAGAAAGAAAGAAAGAAAGAAAGAAAGAAGAAAGAAAGAAAGAAAGAAGAAAGAAAAAGAAAGAAAGAAAGAAAGAAAGAAAGAAAGAAAGAAAGAAAAAGTAAGAAAGAAAGAAAAAAGCTCATAGTCGCAGAGAACAAACAGATTGATGGATGGATGGTTGCCAGAGGCAGGGGGTGAGCAAAATGAGTGATGGGGGTCAAAAGGTACCAACTTTCAGTTATAAAATAAATAAGTCCTGGGATGTAATGTACAGCACAGTGATTCCTGTTAATCTACTGGATTGCATGTTTGAAAGTTGCTAAGAGGGGCGCCTGGGGGGCTCAGTCGGTTGAGCGTCCGACTTCGGCTCAGGTCATGATCTCACAGTCTGTGGGTTCGAGCCCCGCGTCGGGCTCATTGCTGACAGCTCAGAGCCTGGAGCCTGTTTCCAATCCTGTGTCTCCCTCTTTCTCTGCCCCTCCCCCAAGTCTCACTTTGTCTCACTCTGTCTCTCAAAAATAAATAACTATTTTAAAAAAATGAAAGTTGCTAAGAGAGTAGATCTTAAAAGTTCTCATCACGAGAAAAAAAATGCTGGGGGCGCCTCGGTGACTCAGTCGGCTGAGCGTCCAATGATTACAGCTCAGGTCATGATCCCAGGGTTGTGAGATCGAGCCCTGAGCCAGGATCCTCTCTCTTTCTTTCCCTCTGCCCCTCTCCCCTGCTCTTTCTCTCTAAAATTAAAAAAAAAAAAAAAAATCTGTGACTATGTGTTAATTAGATTTTTTGTGGTGACTACTTTGCGATGTACACAAATATCGAACCGTTACGTGGGGCACCCGAAATCCACATAATGGGTGTCGGCTTGATCTCAATTAAAAAACCACAGAAGCTCTCCCGTCATTGTCGTTTTATTCTCCAACTGCAATCTCACCAACGTAGAGTAGAATGAGCCCGTGCGTTCTCTATTTCTCCAAAGGCAAGTGAGAATCATAGTTACATTCTTAGGAGCACAATGACGTCATCATCATTGCCTGATACTGACTTGGCGCTCCATAGAAAAAAATCTTAAATCCTCTTACGCACAAATCATCTTTTCTCCAACCCTCTCACGTCCACCAGGCGAGTCAGGAACGTTTTGAACCTAACTGTTTGCCTTACTTTCAAACTTGTCGGATCTCACCTTGACAGGTTTAGTGCTGCATTGCATTTTGAAACCCAGGCTGACCCACCAGGCAGCAGAAGCACTCGGTGTACCCTTTGGGGATTACGCGAGGGAACCCGGACCCTCTCCTCGCCCAGAAAAGCTAACAGATAATTTCCTTCTTTCAGCAGCAATTTGCAGTTGATCAAGCCCTTCCCCGTAGCCACGTCTTGGAAAGCTGGTAAGTATTGAGTGACTTACAAACAGCTGGGAAGCTCTGACTATATTCCAAAGCCGGAGTAAATGAGTAAATGCCACCTAGCTGCCTTCGTTGGTCGGTCACCTTTCTCTGCCTTCCCAAGAGCCCAGCTATTATCCCCTCGCCCACCGTCACCACAAACAGCTGGTTCCTGGCCCTCCGGGTGACACTGCTTAAAGAAACCCACATTTGAGGGCGCCTGGGGGCCTCAGTCGGTTGGGCATCCGACTTCAGCTCAGGTCATGATCTCACAGTCTGTGAGTTCGAGCTCCACGTCGGGCTCTGTGCTGAGGGCTCAGAGCCTGGAGGCTGCTTCAGATTCTGTCTGTCTCTCTCTCTCTCTCTCTGTTCCTCCTCCACTCATGCTCTGTCTCTCAAAAAATGAATAAACGTTCAAAAAATTAAAAAAAAAAAAAAAAGAAACCCACATTTGACTCCCGAAGAAGAGAAAAGAAGAAAACAAATATTTAAGGTTCAAAATATCTGACATTGACCCTATGGAAAGGTGTTAGACCATAACTGTTAGGAGCATGAGCTTTGAGCAAATGCTGGATTTGACGCCTGGCTCTTGTACCTGTCCAGCTACGTGACCCTCGGCTGCCTATTAACCTCTCTGAGCCTTCACGTCCACGTCTGCAGACAAGAAATCGTAATTCCCTGTCAGCGTGTTGTTGAGAAGTTCCGAGGTTGTTGATAATATAAAATATGTCGGATACTTGTCTTAGGCTGAATTCCCCAGAAGTAGAGCCTGAGATGCGGACAGCTGTCCAGAGAAGGGGAGAGAGGGAAGGGCAGAATAGAGCGAGGGTGGAAAGAAAAGCAAGCTCATGGTCTCAACCCAAGACTGCCTCTGGGCTGATCCCACAGGGAGCTCTGGAGCAAAACATGAGCCACAGAGCTCATCCCAGATTGAGGAGGGAGGGCCAGCCTGGGTCAGTCAGTCAGTGGCTGCTCAAGGAGCAGGTGAGATGCTCTGATTTGGCCAGATGAGGTGGCTTCTGTTTGGCCAGGCGGAGTTTCTCCCATTCATCCAGGTGGAGTTTCTCCCATTCATCCAGGTGGAGTTTCTCCCATTCATCCAGGTGAAGAGTCTCCCACTCAGCCAGGTGGAGTGGCTCCCATTCAGCCAAGGGGGCAGCTGTGAGCTGTTAGCAGCCGGCACCCACAGCAGCTGGAAGGGGGTTGTACGGTGAAAGGTTCTTGGCAAGGCACCAACACCATCCCGCTACAACACAGAGCCTGGAAAATACAAGTGTTCATCTGACGGTAGTTCCCATCATTACTTTAAATTGTCCTCACAATTTCAGGCTGAGCCAGTTTCACATCCTGTAGCAAAAAACCATTACACATCCTAGGCGTCTGTTTTTGGCCCCGAGACCCGAAGCAGCCACGACCCGGTCCGCGGTGATACCGTAATGACAGGAAGGAATCTTCCCTGAATTGCCCAACATCAGAAACCTCAGAAAACCCTAACAGGATGTTCTGACACATACAGTTCAGGCTTCAGACAACTGCTTCCCAGTGGAAATACTAACCGTGTAAAGAAGAAGGGAAGGTTTAGGAAGTCAAAATGACAGGACAGATCAATTTGAGAAGCTTAACGTGTAAAGCTTGGTATGCAGGGCAATTATGGCAAAATGACAGCTTCTCAAAGCAAATTTTCTTTGGCCCTTCCGGGGCTGCAGGAAACTGAGGTCTTTTCCAAGACTCGTGAGGAAAATAGCCTTGTGCCGTCTGCACCCGTGACACCTGGGGCCCAGACTTCGGCAGAGCAAACAGCTGCCAGCACAGGGCTTAGCTGGGGGCCAGCAAGAAGGGGGCACGTGAGTCCTCTGCCCTCCTCTGTCTCGTGTCCATGCGTCTAGACCACCTATGCGCTGATGATCCCCATGCATAAGCCCTGGTTAGGACCCTCCCATGAATTCCAACCTCAAGTAGCCGAGAGTCTACTTGATGTCTCCATTTGGACGTCCAACAGGCGCCTCAAAACCAACACGCCCGAGTGGACCTCCTGATGTCCTCCCAAACTCCCCCAATTCAACTCAATTTTCTCAACCGCTCAGGTCCAGAACAGCATCACCACCTCTTCTCGTGGTCTTGCGTAGCACATACCTAACGGGTCAGCAGATTCTGCTCGCTCGACCTTCAAAATACGCCCAGAGTCCAACCACATCTTGTCGTCCACCCAAGCCGGCATCTTCTGTCACTGAGATTCGGCAACAGCCCCACCAACTCGGGTCTCCCCGTGACTGTCCCTGCTCCCCTGAGTCTGTTCCCAACACGATGACCACAGGGACGCTGTTAACTCTGTCGGATCAAGCGACTCCCCTGCTGGAAGTCCTTCGATGGCTCCCCATCTCACTCAGAGTAAAAGCTGAATCCCCAACAGTGTCCCCCGGGACCCTGCATGCACCCGCCCCCTCAACGCCTCTCTGATCGTTTGTTCTCTACCCTTCGCCTTGCGCTCTCCACTCCACAAATACACTGGACTCCGTGCTCCTCTTTGGCCAGGCCAGCCGTGCCACGGCCTCAGAGCTCTGTCCTTGTTGTCCCCTCTGCGGGGGGTGCTCTTTCTCAGACGCTGGCGTGACTGGCCCTCTTGGGCCTTTCTGCAAAGGCCACCTTCTCCATGAGGCTTTCCCCGCCCACCCTATTTAAAGTGCACCCTCACCCCTGCCCCACTTCCAATCTGCCCTCTCTGCTTTCTTTACTCTGTAGGACTCGTCACCACCCCAAATATTTCCTACTTTACCTATTTACTTTGTCTGTTTTCTGCCTTCCCGACCAGACTGCTGGCTCCGTGAAGGTCTGTACCTGGCTCTGTTTTAATTCACTGCTGTATCCTCAGCACCCAAAACAGTGTCCAGTAAATAGTCAACACTAGATAAATATTTCTCAAATAAATGGAGGAATAAACTCACCTAAACATTTCTTGTAAATTGATTCCCTTTTTATCATGCATGAATTCATTTTTAAAGGAAATGTATACCTAGACTGTAGATGAACCCGCACCATGAGCTGTAGAGAGAAGTTATCCAGAAAAAGAAATTCAGTGCAAAGACAATGCTGTTATTAAATCTAGCTAGATATTATAAATGGCCCAAGTCTCTAAGCCTGCGGCATAATCTCTCTTTTCTAAAAAGGGAGATCAGCAAGTGCTTAAAGATGTGCTAGCACCAAACTCCGACTGTTTTTTAACTAATCAAAAGAGTCAATAAAGAATTGAAAGATAAATAGCTTTCTAACTCTTTGATTCACCGTTAACTGGCGTTGGGTCTGTGTATCATCTCCTCTGCCACCCATAAATACTGAGCATCCCACACTTCTGGAAGCAATGAAATAGATATTAATGACCTTCAATTTTCTCAACATCCATCCCTCCCACAATTTCCCCCATCCTTATATAGGACAACTCAATTTTCTCAATTGCTCGGGTCAAAGACAACATCATAGTCTCCCATATTCTCTTATATGATGCACATCCAATCTATCAGCGAATCTCATTTGCCCTACCTTCCAAGTATTCCCGGACTCTGACCACATATTATCGTGTGCCATATCCTTTTCTACATTGATTGGTGGGGAGGTTCTGAGGGTGGTTACATATGGATTGTGCCCCGAAGACACTCACAGTGTGGTTGAGATAGAGCATGTGTGCAACTGACGTGCATGGAGAGTAGAAAGTCGTGGACTCCACAAGGAAGGCTAGATCGTGTGCATTGCAGACCTGTGGCCCATTAGGTTAATGTTCAGCAAATATGTGTTTACCCACATGCATGCACACTCCTCATGAGAAGAATGTGCTTCCTCACACTCTGACAGCAGGGGCTTGGCGTGTGCCCTGCTTTGTCCAATAAGGTATGAGTGGAAGCAACACTTTGTGAATTCAGAGTCAGGGCCTTCAGAAACACTGCACATTTCTGCTCACCCTCTGGGAGTAGCCAGCCCTTTCCCAGGAAGAACAGGTCTCAGTTAGCTATTGCCATCACGGCCTGAAATGCGTGGAAAAGAGCTGCCCCCACGAACCTGCAGATACAGGGGCAAGAGACAAATGCTGGTTTTTATACGTTGCCAAGTTTCAGGGACGTTTGTTACGCAGCACTGTTGTGGTGAGAACTGATTAAGATAGAAACTGACAGGAAGGAGAGGTCACTTGGACTGGACATCAGTCAGGGACACTCACTGGTCGGGGTGGCCTTGCAGGTGGGTTTCACACCACACATACTGTGCTCACTACAGTCTCAATGAGCTGCAAACCAATAGGGTCTGAGAAGAAAATACCCCAGAGGAGACTGTGCCAGGGATGCGAAAACTGCTACGACCTCACAGCCCATAGAGGATAAGGGGCCAGAAAGAAGGAAGAAGAGAAGGCTGATGAGGGTTTTCTCCTAAGGAGTTGGCCATTGGTGTTTGCCTTTAAGTGACTTGTTCCTTTGTGTGTTTTCAAGGAAACCCCCTCTTCTCCCTCTGCCTGCCCTTCAAGCGTTAGGGTGTTGTTCTCTGTCCTCGTGCTTCCCATTCTTCCTGGGAAATCTGCTGCTGCCCTGATCAGAGCCAGTGACGTGATGTGTCCCCTTTGGAGCCTGTAGGTCATCCTTCCTGATCTGGGTCCCCCCAAAGGACTCACACGCAAGATGTTGGGAGGTATATTTGAGAAAGCAGGAGTGAAGGCGTGGAGGCTGAGGAGGACCGCTGAGTGAAGTGTCTGCTCAGAGCAGGTGACTGCCATGGGCAGCTGGTGCTCAGTCTCCCTGGGGACGCTCTGAGGTCCCTGTAGAACATGCCTGGGAACCGTCCCACCGGGGAATAGGAATGGGGAGGCCGAACCATTGGCCCTCTGCCTCTTGTCCTCCTTTGGTTGAGGGTCTCCCCAGCGATGTCAACTTCCCTCCACCTGGTCGCAGCTGCCCTGAGCTGAGGCAGCAAAGCAAAGAGACACAGTGGCACAAGCTTAACCGAGGACCCTGGATGTGGGTATGGAATGTGCCAATCTCTGTGTGCAGAAATCAGACGTGTTGAGGGGATGTTCCTCAGTGCCTTCCACGTGTCTGCTACAACTGTTGGGGCTGGCCGGGGCGGGGGGGGGGGGCCCGGGCGGGTCTCCCCCCTGAGCGACACACACACACACACACACACACACACACACACACACACACACCTCGGATTCAACAGGTTCCAAGCTCGGCCCTTGTCCCCTTCCCTCACTCCTACTCTTTCCCGCAAGTTCCCAAACTCAGGGAATGAATGGCCCGCCATCACCATCTACTCCATTTTGAACCTCAATAAATATCCTCAGGGTAATTAGCGGGCGTTTATTTAACATTCAGCTGTGTTTTCCTGCACACCCAGAAGGGTGTCATGGTGACAGCCAGGACCCTCCTGTGTACAGAGAGGGACCCGGTCCGCAGCTGACACCAGCCTGGACAGAAGAGACGGCCCGGCCCCCGGGAACCAGCCCTCCTGCGGACACGTCTGCTTTTGGCCACAGCACTGCTGAGTAGGGTTAGAGGATTACCCACTGCCGACATGAAAAAAAATGAGTACGTATAAAAGTTTTGACTTGCTGCCTCTCTGACATTCCTGAAAATCTGGATTCACCAAGCCTTCCCCCAGAGCCACTCTCAGCGGGACCTGCATGGACAATCCTCTCCAGTCTGACATGCATTCAAAGGTATTCTCTCTCTCTCTCTCTCTCTCTCTCTCTCTCGCTCTCTCTCCCTCACCTAACAGATAAAAATAAGGATACGAGTCAAAGCTCCATGATGCCAGTCACTGTCCCCCAACACCCTGCTCTGTTTTCTCATAGCGTGATCTCTCTGAAATACGCTTGCTTATGACATGTTAGCTGTCTGTGGTCCACCACCAGAATGTAGAACCTTCTCTTTCTGGTTCACACCTGCACCTCCAGTGCCTAGAATGATACCTGGTACACAGCTGGTGCTCAATAAGTGTCTGTTAAATGCACAGGTGGTTCGGGGAGAGGCTCCCACAAGGCTCACCAGGTGATCACCAAAGCAAACCTTAGGCAGAACCCTCCCTGATCAGCATCACTGGGTCTGTCCCTTTCTGGCTGGCCCCACATAAGATAAGCACATGTGAGGCATGAGGTCTGAACCAACCCCCTGCAGAGAAGGGAGGTAAACAATTCTGTGCAGAACATCCAAGTTTGAAAAATGCCTGTTGTGACCACTGAGGTTCAGTACATTAGTTGGGTTTTTGTTTTCTCTTCTCAGCTATACAATTTCACATTCCAGTGAACGGCAGGGTGGTGGCCCAGTAGTCAGCAACAGTGACTCCCAGCCTTGCCCTGTCTCCCACTCACTCCTTCTCTGCTCCAGAGCTGTGGTCTCCCTGCCTCGCCCACCAGCTCCTCAAGGACACTCACCATCAATACTGGCCCCCGGGGAACATTTCTCTTGCTGGTGCAGCCGGGATTTCCTCCCTGAGTGGAGAACATAAAGATTAACTAGGTGAGGAAATTTTTCCCTGGGCTCCAAAGCTGGGGACATTTGTCTCATACAGCACATATTCTCCAAGAGACAAGCTAAATTAAAATACTAATGGACTGCTGTATTTAAAATATATTTACCAATGATTAACAGCTCGGTGGGTGATATATGTTTCAATAATTTCTTATTACAACGTGGGAAAACCTCAATAAATATTCTCAGGGTAATTAGTGGGTGTTTATTTAACATTCAGCTGTGTTTTCCTGCACACCCAGAAGGGTGTCATGGTGACAGCCAGGACCCTCCTGTGTACAGAGAGGGACCCGGTCCGCAGCTGACACCAGCCTGGACAGAAGACACGGCCCGGCCCTCGGGAACCAGCCCTCCTGTGGACACGTCTGCTTTTGGCCACAGCACTGCTGAGTAGGGTTTAGAGAATCACCCACTGCCGACATGAAAAAAAAAAGAGTACATATAAAAGTTTTGACTTGCTGCCTCTCTGACATTCCTGAAAATCTGGATTCATCAAGCCTTCCCCCAGAGCCACTCTCAGCGGGACCTGCGTGGACAATCCTCTCCAGTCTGACATCCACGTTGTTTACTTAAAGATCAGCCCAGGTCCTATAGACATTTAAGTCTGCAACTCTGACCATTCTCTGACCAGCGTTCCATTGGGCACCCCAAGGATGATGTCCCAAATGTGTCACATGGGCACATACATGCAGACACATATACATACACACACATATGCACACGTGTGTGTGCATACACACATGAGCACATAGTAACACACATGCACACCCGTACATATGCATTTATACACACATACATATATGCATATGCACACACACACACATCATTAGCCCATATTTTGTTCAGGGCAGCAAAGCACTCAGCTAAAACATTAATCTCACTGCCTCCGTTGCACATAGGAGTGCCAGCCTGGCCCAATTCTGACCAGTGGGTTCGGATGTCAATCCCTTCCCCAGTAATCAGGCCAAGTCTTCCCAGGAGGAAACCCTTTGCCGGAAGAATGTGGGAATGTGTTACTTCTCCGCCCGATCCAAACATTGCCGTGCAATGCCCTCACTTTTTGTCCATCTAAGCTGAGAACCCAGAGGACTACAGAGCCATAAAGTGAAAGGGATGTGGGTTCCTGAAAACTGAATGGAGCAGAGTCCATAATGGCCTGCGATGTAAGAAACCTTTTGGCTGCATTAAAGCCGCTGACATTCGGAGACTTACCACAATCAGCCTATCCTGTCAAACATACCCGTCTGTCTCTTCGACCACAGTGAGGAGACTGAACGGTTTTCTGAAGACCTTCTCTTCCGCCCCTGCGCTGACCTCCATGGTACAGCCTCCCAGTGTCAGAAAGATAACGTCTTCTGCCCCTCGAACAGGGGTCCACCCAGGCATCCACCAAAGAGGGAGATGTATGTGTATACATGCCTCACATTTGGGTTGCGACGACACAGAGGTGGTACAGAGATTGGACTTCCCCGGCTGGGCATTTCCCCAAGTTGGAAGCATTCTCCTTGGATCAGCCTTCACAGGGACACCTTCCTGGCTGACTTGGGTCAGGACCCAGGAGGGAAACAGAAACACTGACGCTGCTGCTCTTAGCCTCAAATTGCAAAGTCCTAAATCTCATTTCTAACCTGAAGTCTCCCCTCCTCCGGAGTGGGGTGGGGGGGGGCCTAATCCTTGACCCCATTCCTCCTCCAACCAAGGAGGGATTGCCATTAAATTTCACCATCTGGGGTGGTCCCTGTGGTAACAGCTGGGTTTTCCCAACCTCTTCACTTCCAGGGAAATAAATATGTCCCAAGGCACTTTGCGTGAACATCAGTATTGACCCAAGGGTGAAAGTGTCTAACTTGGATGAGTAACTTCATCGCTCTTTATGGAAATCCCTTGGGATGGCAGGTGCCCCCGCCCCCCACCTGGAGACTCACCCTGAGGGGCTCAGAACGGGGGACAAAGAGAAGGCTTCCAAAGACTGAAAATGCCCAGCCGGGGAAGTCCAATCTCTGTACCACCTGCACGTCATCCCAACCCAAATGTGACCACCTCCCCTCTTACACGCAGGTCAACCCTAAGGTGGGGGGGGGGGGGGGCGGTGCGAGTGGGGGAGGAGCTAGAAGAACTCTGGTTATTGATGGCCGCCCAGAGAGGAAATGAGACACTGAAAGATGTCCAGGCTGTCATTCCAAGAATGAGGGGAGTCTTGCCCAGGGAATGGTCCAGAACACAAGTGCAGTGGGTAGGAGGGAGCACCACACCCCCAGTCTGTCAGACTTGTCTTATGCCACAGAGCTCCCATCCGGAGCTGCTTGCCTCGGACATCTGGACCTGTATCCTGGCTCTTGGGAAGTCACGCCACGATCATTTTTCTTGGTACCTACCCAGACTCCGTCTAGTTGTGGGATCATCTTATGCCCCAGGCCTGACTTCTGGTCTTACTCCCCAGTGCTTCACCGTCCTCCTCACTTGCTTTCAGCCACTCTGGAAAATATCCCACCCAGCCGTCCCAGCCCTGAGACCTCACCGTATACCCCAGAATGGAGCCCAGGAGCCAGCAGAAACAAGGCCACCTCCATGACGGTGAAGAAGTCACTAATGCACCCAGCCTGTCCCTGGGACCTCAGTTTCCAGTGTCCCTGACAAACCAGGCCTCAGGAGAAACAGACATGTCATGTTTGGGGTATTCGCTTAAGAGGACTACAGAGATTTCTCAAGCGATCCTTGGTCAAAAAGCACTCTTGTAGAGACCCTGCAATTGCAGGTAATACAAACAGCGAAACACCAAAGGGACGTCTCTGAGGGTGAAGAGACACCCCCAGGGGGGCGATGCTTTGTGCCATGGCCAAGCGCAGAGTGCTACCAAGCAAGAAATTGGGAGACCCACGCAGAGAAGTCAGAACAGCAGCTGGTCCCGGCAGGCTAGTCCTACGAGAGAGGGCTCGGCTCTAGAAGTAGATCGGAGTCAGACCGTGGGGGGCTCTACCCTCCAGAATGAGGAGTTTGGATCTTTTTTCTGGGGCGTGCTCAGGACTCTTTGAAGGCATCCTACCATCCTCTCCCCCTGATCAAGCAAAGATCCTTCCAGATCCTTCCCTCCCAGAGGAATGACCCCCAAGCCCTATGAGGACCACCCCCGGCACCTCCCATCTCCTCCAGCCCCAATTTGCAACTGCGGACTTCAGGAAGGGCCAGGAAGGGTCAGAAACCCACGGTTCCTGGGGGCACACAGTCCGTCACTGGTTCCTGCCCTCTGTGTCTGGAAAGAGCAGGGGCTGTGGGGCCAGGCGCGGTCAGGGGAGCCCCAGCTCAGTGACGCGAGGGTCAAACAAAGAAGTCAAAAAATGTGATCAGCAAATACATATATATGCAAACCACTTGGACTCAGGAGGCTTTCAGTAAATAACTTCCCTCTCTGCCTGTCTGTAGCCATTCACCCCGCATCTCGCGTGGGGGCCTGCCTCTGCCCACTGTTTCCACGGCTGTGCTTCTCTGTGCCCTTCTCCGCCCGGGACTACAGGCCGCCTCTGGATCTCTCTGGATCATTCTTTTTTTCCTTGTCATAGCCTTGTCTTCTCAGTTGGCCCATAGCTTCCTTTTTGTCTGCTTTTGTCTTGGCCCTAGAAAACGGCCTCTTTGTCTGTCTGTCTTCCTCTCTGTATCTCTGCATATAGCTGTCTGTCTGTCCATCTGTCTCTCTGTGTCACCATTCCCTCCGGCTGCCTCTCTATCTGTCACTGGCTTTCTCTCCGTCTCTCTCTTTATCTTTGTCTCTGTGTCTCCCTAGCTCTTAGCCCTCCCGAACCCCTCTCTGCCCTCCCCTCCGAGTGGCTCCCCACCAGTCCTGTCTCCGTGTCCCCATCTCCTTGAATACGGTTACTTCCCCGGATCCTTGCCCCACCCCCATCCATCCTCCACTCCTCCCTCATCACTCAAAATCCCATCTCTGGGGGAATGGCAGGGAGGAGCCCAGCAGGATGAGAAGCCTGAGCAGAAGGTAGTGTTTTATTTCTCTGCAGAAATAAAGGCCGTAAATCCTTCCTGCCGCTCCCTGCAGAAAGACACCTGCCTTGCTGGGTCTCAGTGGAGAGGGATGCACCACAAAGAGGGGCACGGACCTGGGCAGGCAGGGGCCCTACCCCTGGGCTAGGGCCGGAGGAGAGGGACCGAAGGCTAAGGGGCCTCTCTATGTCTGTTCACATCAAAACCACACATCTCTTCTGCTCAGCAACCTCCACTCAGCTCAGCCCAGCCACCCATAAACAGTGTCCAGGGAGCCTGTGGGGACACTGAGGCATATACTGATGAAATCTGGGACCCCAAAAGGACCCCAGCTGTGAAGTTCACTCCCAACCATTGTCAGGGTTTCCTTCCGGGTTTCATTTTGGGACTCATGAGGGACTCAAGCCCTCATTAGCATGACTACTAAGAAACCCTCAGCCCTATTCCCCTGATGAATTTCCCTTCTAGGCCCCCTACTGGGTTCTTTATTTTGCCCTTTGCTCCTCCCCCACCAGAAAACAACTAGAAGCCCTTTCTCTTCCTGCCACCCCTGGTTTCTTTAGTCTGTTTCTCCTCTTCGAGGAAGGAGTTGTGCCTGGTGTGTTTGCCAGGACCAGCATCTGCCCAAGGCTCCTCCTGGCTCCCAGTTCCATCCAGGGCACAATGGTCCCCGGGGGAACAAGACCAACCCTCGGAGAGATGGAAACCCAAGAGTCCCAGGCAGAGAGAGAGCTCACTGGTTGTCCACAAGTCAGATTTGGCCGACAGATGTGCTTTCGTCAGCCCGCATGGTGTTTTCAAACATTTTTAACTAACCGCCCAACTTTTTAAAAATTGGTAAGTTCCATATTAAAATTTACTTTTCTCGGGGCGCCTGGGTGGCTCAGTTGGTTAAGCGTCTGACTTCGGCTCAGGTCATGATCTCGCGGTCCATGAGTTAAGCTCCGCGTCGGGCTCCATGCTGACAGCTCAGAGCCTGGAGCCTGTTTCGGATTCTGTGTCTCCCCCTCTCTCTGCCCCATCCCCACTCATGCTGTCTCTCTCTCTGTCTTAAAAATAAATGAAACATTAAAAAAAAAATTTTTTTTTAAAAAGAACTGCCTCCACGTGCCTAATCCCTCTCAAAACCTGGCAGTCACAAAGCGCCTGTCCCTGTCCTTCAACATGCCCCCAACCGCGTTTCTCACACCTCCAACATTTCACTTTTTCTGTACTAACCAAAGGAGTGCTTACTAACTGCTGTTAACAACCCTAAAATATCAGAGGATTAACACAGCCAAATGTTTGTTTCTCCCACATATCACAGTCTGACGCTGGTAAAGCAGTTTGTTCAAAGTCAACCAACCAGGAAGTGGCAGGCTGGACCGGCCCAAACAGCCTGGCCCAGAGCTCCTGCCCATAATCGCTGCATCAGTGTGAACCTCTCGTAAGGTTCAGTCGTGCCCGTTTGGTCTGGTTTGGACCACCAGCTCTACCAGCATGTGTGGCCACACACGAAGGGGATCCCAGTGGCCTCCCAATGGACGTGTGACAGAGGCCTGGGGCACTCTTTACCCCAGGGCAAGGAGATGTCCCATTTGCCCGCAGGCTCTCCAGCCATGAAGCACAAGTGAAAGTTTTCAGAGGCTTCATATAACAAGATTTGGACAAGCACTTGATCAGAGGGGTTTGCCAAGGACCACGTGCAAAAGTCTCAGCTTTGGGAATCTCCAAGTTGTCTGTCTCAAACCCAGAGGCTGAGGTTCAGGTGGAACTGTCAGGAGATACGTCATATCTTGTACAGAGTTCCCGTCTCTGCTCTGGTCTCTCCTCGAGCAAATATTTATTAGTGGCTAAGTTAGTAGATATGTTAGCATATAGTAGGTGCTCAACAAATACTTATGAAAAAAATTTACTACTGGAAAAAGTGGTAAATGATTGAATACAGGAATGAGTACTCAGCATGTGGAATCCATAATCTGCCTTTTCTCTTCTGTAAGCTTGCACTTGAACTGGGCTGAATGTGTCTCCAGCACCAGGAGAGAGCTGCTGTCTCCAAGAAACAGCTTCTACAGCATCTTTCCCCCCTTGGCACATCTAGATGGTCTCAGTTAGGGGTTCTAAATGAAAGGAATCTATCAAATTAGATATCCATGAGTGACATTTAGCCACCGTCACAACCACAAGAGCAGACCATGTCAGGCAGAAGAGCATTTTGGGTGGGCTTGAGTGGGACCTCAAATTCAAGAACCAGATGCTTGAGTGTGAATTCTGAGGGCCAGATACACCCCTTTCTCCCATTTTTCTCGTTTGTAAAGTGGGAGAATTACCATGCCTGCCTCACGCGGTTGCCATAAATATTAGGTGAGTTAAAACCGACTGTGAGTTAAATGTTTCGAGCTGTACTTGGCACATAAAAAATTCTACAGATGTGTTTCTGACTATCTAAGACCTGACTTCAGAAAACCTACCTAAGAACGGCCTTTTTTTTTTTCTTTTTGGAAATGAAACACCACGCATTCATCCAGGGCCACAAAATGCCGCAGCTCCTGCCACAAACCTACTTTGGGAAGCCAAGGATATAGCCATCAGAGAGCACAGGATAAAACATTGAGACCTCAGCTCCAAAACATCAACTTCTGGGCCGTCTAGACAAATGTCTTAGTCTTACTAATCCCCGGGAATCTTCTTTCCTGTCTTCATCCTAACGGGCACGAAGGTCCAGTAGTGATCCCTTCTGCTGCCGCTATGCTCATGAGTCTTCCAGGACCTTGGAGAGCAGCCCTATATCTATAAGCTGCTGAGATCAAGGCCTTTTAGGAGCCCCTGGGGAGAGTATTCTGGAGCCCCCAGGGGGTCAGTGCCCCTTTCCCATCCACCATGGCTTTCCTCTTCCCCACCCCTACCTCCTCCATGAACCCAGAGCCCTGATTGGTTAAACAGCCGAGGCTCCCGTGAGGCCCAGCGGTGCAGAGGCCATTTGTCCGGCTGCATGGGGCTGAGAGTCTGAGAGGCGCGAATGTCAGGCAAGAGCAATAAAGCTCTGAATGGATTGGAGAAATGAGGTTTGAGCCTTACCACACATGCTTAGCCAAAGCCCTGGAGACCACGATGGATAACAGGTGATGAATGCAACAGTCAGCAAATGTGGCGGCCCCAGGCTAGAGGGCAGGGAAGCCCAGCCAAGACGGGGATCTGGAGGGATGTATAGAACCACGGGCTGGGAACAATGAGGCCTGCGTTCCAGTGTGAGGTCGCCACTAATTCACCATCTCTGGACAGCATGAAGAGTTCAGGCTCTGCAACCAAACTCCAGGTTCAAATCCTGGCTCAAGCTCTTACCAACAGCATGACATTGGGAAAATCACTTCACCTCTCGGATTTGCATTTGCTTAATCCGAAAGGTGGGGTTAATAATAGTACTCAGGTCATGGGACTGGTGTAAGGATTAGATAAATCAATAGGTGGGAGGCATTTGGAAGAGCGTTGGGTGCACTCTACTTATGCAACTACTCCACTTATGATTCAAGGGACACATCACACCATGGCTCCTAGTCACAGGTGACTTCCTTCATCCAGGATTCAACAAAGCAGTAGTCATCTGTACCAAAACTGGGTGAGCATCTGGCTCTGGTGTGCTCACAGAGGAAAGGCACAATGTCCACAAAATAACAGGCATTTGTAGTTCATGAGCGATTCAATACACTTTTCCAAAATGTGGGCTCTCCATTATTTTCTCCTCACATGCTGGCTGGGGGGGGGTGGGGATCTGATCTCCACACGGAAAGCAGGTGTCCAGGTTCCACACCCCTACAAAATCTGGAATGTCAGCTACCTGGAGTGTTAGGTGGAAGACGATCTTAAGACTGGGTGAGGAGGAGTTCTGAGATCGACTGGCCATGTCTGCCGTGGGCAGTGGTGGAACAGGGGCCATGCTATGTCATCCCGGGTCGAGTTAACCTCCAAAGGGCTTCCACTTCTGAAAATCTAGCTCAGAAACTCATCAGTGAGATGAAGTGTAGAGAGGCAGAAGCGGAGAAACGGCAAACTAGAGGCCCGTTTTTAGTGACAAGTTCCACCCGATAGAGCCAACTCTGCACCCAGGACCTGGTGCCTTCTCCCGTAGCCAAAGAGACCTATGAAATCATCTAAGCACACAGAAATGGGATGAGCGTTCTGCCACTAACATGCTCTGTGGTTTTGAGCAATCCCCTTCCTCCCCGAGCCTCAGTTTCCCCATCTGTAAAATGAAGTGGATAGACCTTAAAACTTAAGAAAGGATCTGATACTTATACTATTAGGTATGCTTGACCTTGCCTCTGATGACACAGGAGAATGGGTCACACTAGGGTAACACCACCCTGAAGTGGGAGCCAAGTGTCCACAGGGGGACAGGAGAACAGGGGACATCACCAGGAGCCCTGTGGCTGCAGTCAGCATATCCAATGGCCGGTTTGAATTTCTTGGATTTCTCAGAGGCATCTACAATCCGATACATCCAAAATGAAGTTCACATTCACCGTCTCTGCCAAAATTACACCTACCTCATACAAGCAAAGGCAACCAGCTTTCACCAAGATGTTCAACCCAAAAGCCTTGGGAGAAACCCTGATCACTCCCTTTTCCTCACTGCCCATCGGGAAACCCTCCTGAGTCTGCCTCCAAGGGTAGCCTGAAGCCAGCTTCGTGCAACACCATCCCCCATTCCAGCATTGCCTTCTCTCTCCAGACACTGGGTCTCCTCGCCTTCCCTCCTACTCCCTTCCTGCAATCAGTTCTTCCCACAGACCCGCAACACGGCCTTACTCCATTCCCACTGCCCCATTTAAACTCCCCCATGAATTCTATTACACTTAGAATAAAACTTAGGGGCACCTGGGTGGCTCAGTCAGTTGAGCGTCCGAGGGCAGTTCAGGTCATGATCTCGCGGTTCAGGAGTTCGAGCCCCATATCGGGCTCGATGCTGTCAGCGCACAGCCCGCTTCGGATCCTCTGTCCCCCTCTCCCTCTGCCCTTCCCCCGCTTGCGCTCTCTTTCAAAAATAAATAAATAAAAAGAATAGAATCTAAATCTCTTACAAAACCATACTGCCCTCTTCACCGAGTAGTATTTAGCTTCTAGGAGGAGAAACGTTTCTCGGGGGATAAACAGAATCTCTATGGATGGGAGAAAGGCTTGGCATTTCATGACTTTCTTCAAAATATTTTCAATATCAATCTGAAGGCTGTTTGCTCATCTGACATTTATCTTCATTGGGCGTGGGAAATGGTTGAAAGACAGGGAGTGGGGGGGGGAGGGGGCATTGCTTATAAATGTTGGGTGCTGGCAGAAGAAACCTCTTACACAAATCCATCCCAAAGAGTAGCCGCGGCCACTTGGCTCGATGAAATCTGCCCCATCTGCTTTGATTTATTCAGCCAGGGCGCCCCCTGATAGCTTGCTTCATTTGAAGGATAATTATCCACTGTGTTATAAACGCCGGTCCCTTGTCCCCGGGAAGTTGGTGTCAGGGAGGTTAGACAAGTGACAAGTGACAAAGCATGTCCAATCATTGCTCACACCCTGGGAGAGGCGGCCAGCTGAGGTCGGGTCACCGAGACCCGGGCACGTGCGGAGGGGTCAGCTGTGTCTGCCTGTGTTACTGACGGTGGCCCTTTGCCCATCTCCCGCACATATCAGAGGTATAGGCTGCCTTTCCAGGCTGCTCCTCCCAGAGCGGCGTCTTCCAGGGCTGTGCTCAGGTCAGCACCTGGAGCACAGGCCTACCTGGGGGTAGCAAGTCACTGCCGAGGGGTTTGTGCCCACGTGTTCTCGGTTTGTCCCTCCAGATCCTCTCAACCTGTTTCTACCTTCTCCGTGCCCGGGAGGCTGAGCTCTGTGGTGTGCATCAGTTAACTGCCTTGCAATCCGGCGTCGGGAGGGGTGTGGCTAATGGGAGGTGCCGACAGGACATGGGAGAGCAGGAGAGAGAGGTCCATGTGTTTCTTCTCCCCCGGAGGCCACAGACAGGAGTGGGTGCTTGTCATCTAACGAAACCCCAGGTCCCCCGGGTTCTGGGTGGCTCTCCCCCTTGCCTCCGGCTGCCTCTGGATGCCACCCTTCCGTGCCAACAAGTGGTGATGGCTCCCCCTTGTGGCTAGACCCAGGAACATGGCCATCTTGGGCTGGCCGCTCTTAATCGTGCCCGGGCCACTGCACGGAGTCTCTTCTATAAACTGCCCTCAAGTGCTGCTTGCAGTGGGCACCACTGGTGGCATTTCCTGCCAACACTTTGAACGACACTGGGCCATCCATCTGACGCCCGTGACTCCTCTGCACAAGGACGCAGGGTGATCGGACTGGGAACAAGACATTCTTCCCGCAAATACAGAGCCGTGCCACATACCCTGTGCAGGGCGGCTACGATATGACTGCAAATACACAAACGTGGAGAGCTCCTTGTCCGGAAGGGAGACTGGGGAGCTGCCAAGGGCCCAGGGGATCCAGGGGAGGACGCCTGTGGGGAGTCGAAAAGGACTTCCCGGGGGGGATGGCCGCTGGGCAAGAGCTGAAGGTTGAACTGGGGTCGGCTGCGAAGAGCCCCAGGCAGAGGGAAGTCACAGGTGGCACTGGGGGTAAGCAAGTACAGTCTGTCTGGGGACCTAGGAGTCAGTCAAGCTGCAGGCAGAGATTGCAAACAGTCATTCCAGACCCTTGGATTCAAGTGATAGTAACCGTACTCAAACGAGTTTAAAATGGAAGGGAAACTTTTTGGTCCACGCAACTGCGTAGTTCAACACAAGACTGCCTTCAGGCACAGCTGGATCCAGGGCCTCAAATAAAATTGTCCGCCCTCTCTCTTTTCCACCACCAGCACCGTCTCCACCCTTTTGACCCCCTACTTATGTCAGGTCTTGACTTTTCGAGACTTATTATCGCCCACCAGGTACAAGTTTCCACCACTTGGAAGAAGAGAGAGCTGCCATATCCCCTCAACTCCAAGACCCAAAAGACAAGGCACCACTCCTTCCTCCTGCTACAAACAAACGAATGGGAAACCCAAGAGCTGTTCCCCTGAGTTATATACCCGTTCTGTAACCAATCACTGTAACCAGAATTTAGTGAGGGATTATATTTGCTGAGCCAGGGTCATGTGACTCCCCGGTGAGGTTGGGGACAGGCTGTTCTCAGTGGCGGCCCATCAGAGTCACAGCAACGTTGTGGGGGTGGAGAGCAGTCCCTCAGGACGGTTGTGCAGGAGTAAAAGCCACCCGTGTCCGTCATGGCCAGATGTGAATTTGGGGAGGGGAGCAGAACCGCTCGGGGGACATTGTGCCCTAGCTGGCGTGTGCCAACCATGAACTCCCCTCTCCTCCCCCGATGCTCACACACACCTGTCAGAGCCCACCTCCCATGCCGGTTGCCATGCTCTCGTGCAGACACATTCCCAGTTGTGCTTTGACTTCATGGATGACCTCTGCTGGATGACCTCTTCGTGGATGGTCCCAACTTCTGATCTTGGGTTCCCATCTCGACTCTATCTGCTTGAAACAGGGGCCTGACCTTGGCACCTGGATGAAACCACCACCTCCTCGCCACCGTGAGTGTGTCCCCAAGGTCTGGGGTCAGGACTAGCAGCAGGAGGTCAAGTCCACCAAGAGCTGCCTGCGGGCGGCACGTCCTCTCACATCAGGCATGAGTGTGAAACAAGGCGCCAAGGCTTGGAAGGACAGCAAAGACAGGACAGGGCCCCAGGCTAGGAAACCAAAGCGGAAGCCAAAACCTTGGGAAGGGACGTACTCAGGAGAGTGGAAGGGCAGACAGAGGAAGAGACAAACTCCGAGCAGCCGTCACCAAACGTGACAGGTCCTAGACGCTGTGGAGTCTTAGAGTCATAGGTTCACATCCTGGTCTGATGCTTACTTGCTCTGTGGCCTTGGGCAAGTCACTTCACCCCTCTGAGCCTGCTCCCTCTATAAACAGTACTCTCACCAGAGATCCGCCACCAAAGATTCATTCACCAGCGTGCTAAGAGAATTAAATGAGTGACTTTTGTTGCACACACGATGACATACAGTAAATTGCTCTACAGACGCTGTGGTGTGGGTTAAGGCAAAGGCAGATGCTATAACAAATATACCACAACATCTCAGCGACCTAAAACAAGAGAAGTTGCTCCCTCACTCATGGACCGCCTGATGTGGTGCTTCTGGGTGTTGGCTTCCCCATGGCCGTTCTGGAACCCGGGCTCCTTCAGCTCTGCCCTCATCTAGAACGTTCTCCACACTGTGGATGATAGGGGAAGACTTCAGAGGGCACACGCTTTGACCCAGAAGTGACACGTAGCACTTGCATCACATTCCGTTGGCCAGGACTGGTCCACGGTCCACCTTAGATGCAAGGGAGCCTGGGAAATCGAGCCCTTAGGCTCCTCTCAGCAAGAACTCTACGCTGTGGGGGAGGGGAACATAATTCTCCCACGGCCCGCTCCCTGCCTCGGCCATGACTGTCACTGGTTCCCCCGCTCGAGGAACACTGGCCGTTCCCAAGAAGGGCTAAGGTCAAGGGCTGGGGAGAGTCAGAGGTTGAGATCGGAGTGCCAAGAGATGGCTGACCCAGACAGCCCTCTTCCCCCTCGCAGAGACACTCTGGTAAGGAACAGAGAGGGGAGCACCGAGGAGAAGCCCCTGCCAATCCCACACGCCTGCCCCCACCAGGAGGCTCCCACCAAATGCTGCTGGCTGCAGCCTCCTGGGCCCCTGGGGTGTGGAATAAGTAAGCCATACCCAGGTACCGTTAAATAGTGTATTTACAAGTGAAACCGACCTCACAACCCGACACGGGAGAAATTAGGGAGGCGGTTTTATCTCTTCGAAGGCTCACTTAACCTCCTTACTGCTTCTTGCTGGGTGGGTCCTCCTCCTTCCCTGGTGGGCAGTGTCCCCTCAGGTTCCGGGAATCAGGCAGCTGGGAGTTCGGTTCCCGGCCCCGCCACTTACCGGCTGGATGGCCTTAGGTGAGACATTTCATCTCTTTGGGGACGTTTCTCACCTGGGAGGTTGTAGCAAATGATACCTACTTCTCAAGGCCATCGGAAGGAACGAGACTCAGGCCAGCACCTGGCACATAGCAGGTGCATAGTGAGCGGTATCTCTTATTACTGTACTTAAAGCCATTGAGCCATATGGTGACAACCTAAGGCCAGCTTAGTGCTCTGAGTAAGGCAGCGCTCTGGCTAAAAATCACAGGCTCTGGGGCGCCTGGGTGGCTCAGTCGGTTGAGCATCCAACTCTTGATTTCAGCTCAGGTCATGATCCCAGGGTCCTGAGATAAAGCCCTGCATTGGGCTCCAGGCTGGGTGTGGGGTCTGCTCGAGATTCTCTCTCTCCCTCTCTTTCTCTGCCCCTCCCCTGCCACACTCACTCTCTCTCTCTCTGTCTCTCTCAGAAGAAGAAGAAGAAGAAGAAGAAGAAGAAGAAGAAGAAGAAGAAGAAGAAACAACAACACAGGCTGTAGTTATAACCCAGCTCTGACCTTGAATAGCTGTGCGACCTTGGGCAAGTAACTCAAACTCTCTGAGCTGCAGTTTCCTCAGAGAATCAAAAATGGGTCATAAGGTCTTTGTGACAATAAGGCAGAGAAAGCACTCAGCACCGAGCCCACAGCTTGAGCACCAGTCATCAATGCGGCGCGGTTAGGGGTGTTATTTTTAGAGGAACACTGAGGCGTTACCACCCAGCATCCCTCCTGCCAGATGGTTTTAATTCTGATTCTTGCTTCTTCACTGAAGCTGTTGATAGGCGGGCTTGGGAGGAAATATTTATTTAAGCCGCTGACTCTCCACCCCGGTTGCACATTAGAATCACCCAGGGAGCTTTGTGAATCCTTATGCCCAGACAGGCAGCCCTGGCCAATAAAATCAGAATCTCCGAAGTGGGACCCAACCTCAGGGTGTCAGTCCCCAAGGGGCTATCGCTCAGGGGGAGAGCATTTGACCACAGAGCATAAGTCCCCAAGGTGCCCAGGTACAGCTGACAATGGCTCTTAGAGCATCACTGGTGCCGGCTGATTTGCATATACAACTCAGCAGAACCACCAACAGTTGTTGGAGACAGATGTGAGTCCACACCCCCCTCCCCCGCCTCTCTTTTACTCTAGGAGGAAACTGAGGCACAGAGCGGCGAAAGGACGTAGTTAGGTATCGTCACCCCCGTTCCGGAAACAAGGAAGCGAAGCCTGCCCCAACGGTCCCTACCCGGTGCAGAGGTGAACCACAGCCCGGCGTTTGTGTGGGAATCACGTGACGGCCGTCATCCAAGTGGCCAGGGGCCTCCTGTCGGTAGCAGCAGCTTCGGTGGAGGAACGCAGCGTTACGAAAGCTCCCAGGGGCTTCCACGGTGCGGCCCTGGGGGGAGAACAAAGAGGCCGCTTTAGTCTGCTTTTGCATGGGACCCTGAGCCAGGCCCTCCCGGCTCTGCGTGCCGGATTTGGAATCTAGCAAGTGAAAGCGTAAGTGCGGTGGGGGCTTCTGGAACAGGAAAAAGAACATTGGTGATGAAATCTAAATAAAGTCTCTAGTTCACTTAATAATATCGTACCGGTGTTGATGCACCACGGTAAGGTAAGCTACTAAGATCAGAAGAGGCTGGGTGAAGGGTATTCTGAAACTCTCTGCACCATCTACAAGAGTTTAATAAACGAGTAAGCGAAAAGGCCGGCTGCTCCTTGGTGGCTTTCTGGAACACACGCTGGGGACCTGCACTGGGGGAGAAGGAGACTGCCCAGGACGGACCCTTGTTTATGGACGGAGCTGGGCACCTGCCCATCCGCCCAATTCCTACGCCGAGGCCTGAGGCCCCCGGCACCTCAGAATGTGGCTGTATTTGGAGGTGGGGCCTTCCAAGAGGTGATTCAGCTAAACTGAGATGTGAGGGTGGCGCTCATCCCATCTAACTGGCGTCCCTACAAGAGGAGAACAGGCCCCAGGGAGAGACATCACAGATGTGTGCCTACCCAGGAGAGGCCATCCACGGGCCACGGAGAGGGGCCTCAGGAGAAGCCAGCCTTGCTCCTGGACCCCTGCTGTCGGACTTGCAGACTCCAGGAGCATGAGAACACAAGTCCCTGCGCTGGGAGGCCCCCCCACGCTGTGGGACTTTGCCCGGCAGCCCAGCGGACTGTTAGAGCTCCCCAGAGACTCCTGCCTGCGGGGCCTCCTGGGAGAAGGGGAGAGAAAGAAAAGGAGGGTGGGCAGGAGGAAGAGAGGGAAGAGGCAGAGGAGGAGGAGGAGATGAAGGCAATGAAAGAGAGATGAGAGAAGTTTCCAGAAGAAAAAGAAGAGGAACCCGGAGTTTGAGTCCCACCTGGGACTGGCTGTACAGGTCCTTTAAATATTGACAACTTTCAAGGGGCACCTGGGTAGCTCCGTCGGTTAAGCGTCTGACTCTAGATTTCGGCTCAGGGCATGATCTCACGGTTCGTGTGTTCGAGCCCCACGTCGGGCTCTGTGCTGACGGCAGGGAGCCTGCTTGGGATTCTGTCTCCCTCTCTCTCCTCTGCCCCTCCCCCACTCACACACTCATGCTCTCACTCTCTCTCTCTCTCAAAATAAATAAATAAACTTAAAATATATATACATTGACAACCTTCCCAAATAGTTGGCGAACAGCTGCCCCCAATGGCCCCCAGCCAGCCTGTCCCCGCCCAAGATCCCCCAGCTCTCCCCAGATCCAAGGGGGGCTCCAGACCCAGTCTTCCAGCCATCCTTGTCCTGATAGGACAGGGACGTCCAGGCTGGTGACAACCATTGCAACCCTCACCCTGTCCCCTTACCCCTTACCTACCCACAACTCTCTGTGCAACTTCAGGTGACCTGCTTCCTGGTCCCCTGCTTTCTCATCTTTAAAACCCTGGAGTTTTTCTGAGCTTTCAGAGAAATTTCAAAGGGGAAGGTCTCAGTACAGTGGCTGAGGGGTATAGTCCCTAGTGCCTATTAATGCTGGGGTCTTCACTCTAATTGTGGTCACCAGGGAGCGGTGACAATTGACAACTCGCCCGTGCCTCCTGGCTGTTGTGATAATGCCGACACCTGTCATAAGCAGGAAGAGCCAGGGTAAGGGAGTGGCCTCTTGGGTTGGCAGAATCAGCCCTACAGCCTGGACCCTGCAAGGGTACATCTATTGACCCCACCCAGTGCCCCATAGACTCTAGGGAATTCGGGCTCCAGCCAGGCTCCCTAGGGGGATCTGCTGATCCGACGGGGACTCGCCCTGAGAGTCACAGAGCTGGACGGGGGAGGCTGAGGTCAAGCTAGAATTAGGAACACCAGTCAGAAAAACTGAGACAGTGGCCAGGAATGGGGAGACAGAGGAGGGGAACACAAACACAGCGACGTTTGGGGGAAGGCACCTGGACTTGCCCAGATCCTCGACATTCAGGGCTGGGGCTGTGTGGCTGGGCCAGCGCTGTCTGCCGATGGTAATTTACTGAGTACATACGAGGTCCCAGGTGCTGAGCTATAGCTGTTCCGCACTTACGCATAACTCAACCACAGCTCAGCCGGGTCTTGCCGAGACACTGTAAATCAAAGCCCATTTCGCAGATGCAACAAATCGAGGGCCCGGGATAAAGAGTAACTTGTTCGAGGTCAAGCAGAATGCATGATGTAATCCAAGGAAAGAGGTTAACACGCCCCCTCAATAAATGTTTAGCTAGCATTAAAAAATGATGATAATAATCATAAAAGGTCAAGTAGAGAAGCCATGATGGGAATCCAAGTCTCTGTGACTCCTACAGCCAAGCTGACCCATAAAACCCTAAAATCTTCCCTCCCTAGCTGGGGCTGGTCTGCTTCAGGATGCGGGCTGCCTGGCGGGGAGCAGGGCAGGGGCCAGCAAGGACGGGCTGATGGCCCTGGTGGCTGTGTCCACTCCCCCGGGCTCCTCGGACCGGGTGGTAGGAGTGAGAGGAGAAGCAGACGGCGGCCACATACGGGGGGCTGGCCGCCCGCGCCACGTGGGCTACCGAAGGCCATGACCATGTGACCATGTCAACAGTAATCGCTTCCCCCACACCGCATGCCGGCCGGGGCTGCGGGTGGCGCGACAGGTCGGGAAATTAAGATTGAAAAGCACAGTGGAGGGAGCTCAGTGCTCGGGGAGCGACTGCCTCCCGCCTCCGCCTCCGTGGGAGGAAGAAGAGAAGTCACGCCCACGTGCTGAGCTGGGACACCTCCCGCCCCGCCCCCTCCTCCTCCACCATCGCCCCCCGAAGCCTGGGGGTGGCGGAGCCCCCGCCATTCCCGGAGGCTCTTGACATATTAAAAAATAAAAGAAGGCCCCCCCAAAAACCTCAGCAGAGTCAAGGCACATCTCCAGTGAACATATTAACATTTTTAAAACCCTCAGGAAAAAAAAGGCAAAGCAATGTAATTATACTTTTCATAAGATAATTATGGGAGTTCTAAAATATTATCAATTCCGTGTTCCCTGTGGGCAGTGAGGTCCAGGTTTGGGACATAAATTTAAAGTTTGAGAATAAATGACTTCTTTCAGACCTGTTGGTGGATCTCTGAATATAATGGTGTAAAAAGAGTCTTATTTGGAAGTCAGAAACCTAAATCGTGTGCGTGTGTGTGTGTGGGTACGTGTGTGTGAGCATTTAGTATGCGCCAGGTAGAGCACACAAGAGAGCTTTGTAGGCAGCAACGCACTTGCACGTCAGCAACCTTAGGAGTAGGTGCTCTTAGCAACCCCACTTTCCAGATGGGGAAACTGAGACCAAAAGGGCCCGGAATGGCAGAGCTGCTTTGGAGCTCAGGGCATCTGGCTGTAGGGCGTGTGTTTGTACTGCCAGGATGGCTGCATCTTCAAGTCTCCTGAGCAGGCGAGGCCTGGGCACACGGACCCCCTGGCCATCCCCCTCCACCAAAGCAACACTTAGGTCCCGCAGGTTAAAAATAGCCCCCCCTCCCCCAGCGTGGCACATTGTTTAGGCACCTCCAACAGCAGCGGGCCCTGGCACACCCACCTCCCCTCCTAGGCTGAACGCTACCCAGTTCCTAGCCCTGGAGGGAGCGCATCCCAGACCCGGTGGGCTCACACAGCAGAGCATGGGATTCTTGATCTCCGGGTTGTGAGTTCGAGCCCCACATTGGGTATAGAGACTACTTACTTAAATAAATAAACTTAAAAAAAAAAAAAAAGTACCAGTCAGGGCTGCGACTGCCTCCCCAGCTTGGGGCCCACCCAGGGGGTCCCCACCTCCCATCGCCACCCCCAGCTTTCGTCCGATGCCCAGCTCAACTACCTTCCCCAGAGAGTGCTTTCTCCCCTGATCATGTTCATCATCACCCTGTTTCATTTTCTCCATGATAACTTACTGAAATCTAAAATTTCCCCATCTATTCAATTACCTCTTCGCATATTTATTGTCGGTCCCTGTCCAGCAGAATTTAAGCTCAAACGTAAAAAAGCTACATCCCTAGCACCTAGTGGCTGGCACATAGTAGCTTCTCAATAAATACATTGTTCAATAAGGGAAGGCTGAGGTCCCAACATCAGCAACATTTCTGGGGAGAAGGCAGGATGGTTATTCTATAAATTCACAACCCCCCCAAAAAAAGTTTTCCAATAAGTTTTTAAGTTATTGTGTTGAATGAAGCTTTAGAAGAACAGGAAGGAAGCGCACAGCCCTAGCATCTGATCATTGCAAACGTCTAGTCATTCTTGTAATGAACTTAAACTGTAGCAGGAACCATAGAGGGAAGAATTGAGGGGGAGCATTCCCCAACGGTGATGTTCTTAAACAGTACCCTGTGGGATGTTGTATTAACCTCAGAAGTTGGCCTTGAAAAGTCTGGATACAAGACTTCCCGTATGATTAAGGATAGGAGTCTTGCCTATGTGCCTTTCTGACTCGGAAGGGGACCTTATTAGCAATATGCAGCGTCTGTCTTTGAGGACTGCCAAGCATGACCTAAAGAGACCCATATTAGTTTAAACAGTGTATCTTCAAAGCCTTCTTTTGGTAATTAGCAGGAAAAAAAAAAAAAGTTACCGTGTTGATACAACTATTAAGACCTTGGCAAAAAGCCGTTAGAGCAAGCAGTATAGACACAGGAGTGGGTCTGCTTCGCAAAGACTGAACCAGAAGCGGTCAGACCATGAGAAAGTGGCCAAGTAGAATGGACTTTTCCATTTGCACATTCCCCACCAAACAACAGCCTAGACCCTGGGCTCCTCCCCCGCCTACAGCCATACAAACACGTCCTCCTCAGGCTGGCCCAGCCTGCACTTCTGTCCACATACCCGGCAGTGGGAGGTCACCAAAGAGAAGAGGGGAGGGAGGAGCTCCATGTTTTGCTGGCCTCGGAGGAGGTAGGGAAGGAAGCTTCTCTTCCCTGAACACCTAATGTGTACCAGGCTCTCTGGTTTTCATCCCCATAGCGATTACAAATCCCCGTTGTACAGATGAGAAAAGCAAGCTCACAGAAGCCCCGTGATTTATCCAATGCACCCAGCAAAGGACCAGAGGGATTCAGGCCCACCAGGTGCCCCGAAGCTTTATCACACTGATGCTGCAAGGCTGGGTGTGGGCGGGCGGGAGGGTGGGGGTTAGATCTCCCTTCTTGCTACGTGATTGTATGCATTTCCTATCTCTGCTAGAACAATTCCCACAAATTGAAGAGTTGGATGGTTTCAAACCACTCAATTCTGTTACTTCATAGTTCTGCAGGTCAGAAGTCCTAAAATGAACGGGTCTGTGTTCCCATGGGAGGTTCTAGGAGAGAATCTGTCTCTGCCTTTCTCTTATAAGGACCCTGTGATTACCTTGGCCTCTCCAGATAAACCAGGATACTTTCCCATCTCAAAATCCTTAATCTCACCCACAAAACCCTTTTTGCCACGAGGGAACATATTCACAGGTTCCAGGATTAGGATGTGCACGCCTTTGGAGGACCATTATTCCGTCTGCCACAATGACTTTGAATGTCCATCAACCCCGATCCCCATCATGGAGGGGAGGGCAATATAATATCAGAAAAAGTACCTGCACCACAGAGAGAGTCAGACAAAGTGCTGATGTGCAGGCTATAGGGGGAGCCTAATGGGGTCTTCACACAGTGTGTGCAACGGGCGAGGCGCTGTTCCAAGCTCTCGCTACGGTTAACCCACTGAACTATGAGAACGGCTCTATCACGTAGGCACTGTTCTTATCCCATTTTACAGATGAGGAAACTGAGGTGCAAAGCAGCCAAGGGACTTGCCCAACCCAGCTGATAAGTGGGTGGGTTGGGCTTCGAACCCAGGCCCAGAGTCCTTGGAGCTGGACCCTCGCCGAGGTGTCAACCCCCACCTGTGTATAGTGTTGACTTTTACAACCGCTTCATGACATAACTCGGCTTCCATTTCTTGAGGGTTTATGATGTGCCAGGCTGTGGGGCTGTGCTAAGCCCTTTGAGTTCACTGTCTCACCCAATCCTCCCACAATCCTGGGGCACTGAGACCACTCCCTTTTGTAGACATGAGATAATAACAAGAATAAAGACAAACTTGAGCTCCTGGACTTTAAAATCCAGGCTGTTACCGAGGTGCCTGGGTGGCTCAGTCAGTTAAGCATCCGACTTCGGCTCAGGTCATGATCTCGCAGTTTGTGAGTTCGAGCCCCGTGTCGGGCTCTGTGCTGACAGCTCGGAGCCTGGAGTCTGCTTTGGATTCTGTGTCTCCTTCTCTCCCTGCACCACCCCCCAACCCCGCTCACACTCTGTCTCTCTCAAAAATAAACATTAAAAAATATATATTAAAAAAAAAATCCATGCTGTCACCACCACAGTCCCCTGCTCCTGGGTGGTTTGCCAAGCCTCCGGACAGGACCCCCAGTCTGGTGGGTCTGCAGAGCCCTTGCCTCCCTCCACAGAGCGCGCTCTGCCCTACAGCAGTGGTCCAGGGGCGGGGGAGGCAGCGTCAGTAATGTATGACATCCGAGAGATAAAGCGTGTCCGTAAACGCTGCTGGCAGAAGTTCATCCATGGTGCATGGGGGTTTTATTTCCCAGCTCGGATGAAGGCAGCTCCTGCCTTGCCTTGGGCCAGCATAAAGAGTTGACCTGCTAAGGTTACATTTATCTCCAGAGACAGCCCCCCACAGCAGGTGCTGGGGCTGGGAGTGCCACAGTGACATGGAAGCAGCGCCCCCCACCCCCACGCCCTCCTCCCCACCAAGCTCAGCTGAGCCCAGCTCAGGGTCATGTCAGTTTCCCACACTAGGTCCTACGCCACCCCTCTTATTGATTTAAATCTTGCTGACTCCAGCTTCTGGGGTGAAGCCCCATGGTTAGTCTCCACACGTGGCATTCAGGAGCAGAGACCTGGGCGTCCCCATCCAAGGCCACAGTTTACGAGTCACCCAGCTGGTTATTTTTTCCTTTAAAGGTTACTGACTTGAAACCCCTGTAATGGACGACAGCCAAGTTTGGAAATCAAAAAGCTGCTTTAAGTATAAGTCTCAGGAGGGAGTCGCCCGTGAAGGGGAAATCTGAACTTAGCACGACTCCTGGAGCATAGTAGGTGCTCATGAAAATATTTACCAAAGGAAGGGCCCAAGGGAGGGAAGGAGGGAAGGAGAGAGGAGGCTTAATTTCAGGGGTGATCATGTTTCCCGCTGAAAGAGACAGCGAAGCTGACAGTTTTATTGTTCAATTGTTTCGTATGGATTTTGAGTAAAAAATAAATTGGCTTCTCTTAAAGGGGACAATCTTGAAAGCCTGGGAGACTGGTGGTGAATCATGCGTGAATGCCCTTGGCCTTCTTCCTGGCAGTGGGAACTCCCTGTTTGCAGCCAGGAGGACCTAGAGCTCAGTGGGGGTGAGAATGACCCCCTGACTGCCCTCCCCCAGGCCTGGCCTGGGGTCCCAGGGGAGGAAGGCAGTATCCCAGAGGAGCCCCCATATCCCCTCCTGCTGCTCATTGTTTGCACATAACTCCCCTGAATGGGGGGCCCCTGTTAGGTTCATGGCCCTTCTGTCTGTGGGATCTGCCCTGAGACCTGGCACCCGCTGCCTCCTGCTAGTTCTGGGATCTTGGGCAAGTCTCCTCCTCATCTGTAAAATAGGTCTAAGAAAACCTCCCCTCCCAGGACTGCTGTGAGGCTTGGGTGAGATGTACGCGGCACGTGCAATGCAGAGCCTGCCTCAAATTAAGCTCCATCAACGTCCAAAGCAGGAAGTTAAACGGCTCTCAAAGGTATGAAGGTGCCCTTCTTCCCCAAGGAGAGACAAAGAGGCAGAAGTTGTCACAAAACAAAATTCAACGCATTATGTTTAAAGTCCTAATCGGCTTTATTTGGTGATTCACGAATAGGGTGGCATCCCATCCAGCAGGTAGAAAGGAGCCCTGAAGAGCTGCGCGGGAGGGCGGACTTTAACAGGCAGAAGGACATGGGGCGAGGAAGTTATTCTAGCAAAGAGCTGAAGGTCACCCTCCTTTGGGGGACCGCTGGGGTCCATCGGGCGGGCTACCCACTGGTGCTGACCGGGAAATTCCAGAATAACGAGTTAGGGATACATTCCCGGGAGACACTGAAACAACAGTTGGGTTAGGTATAAAGTCTTGATTTGGCGTTGGGGCTTAGCACAAGGGACTCCATTTTGGGTCCTGTGTCTCTTTTTTAACACAGTCAAGGGATGGAACTTAGGGCATGCCCAGAGAAACTGGCTCCGCTTGAAAATGGGCAGAGGGAAGCCTTTCCCATAAAGACCCACTTGTCTTTTTCGAGGCGGGGAGGTCAAAAGTCAGCCTAAGAGAGGGCAAAGGGTATTAAGGAGAAACCCAGAAACCAGTCAGGACTCTTTCCGTTGTACTTGAAAGAAACCAACTGAACACGGTTTGGTTGATGAAGGGGAAGGTGTTGGCTCGTGTAGCTCGAAGTCCGGCTTCAGGCATGGCTGTATCCAGACACCAAAGGATGGTGTCGGGAACCTGTGCCTCTGCACTGCTGTCGCACTCCGGCAACTTCTCCGCTCTAGATGTGGCTTTCTCTCCGCCTGATGGGCAGCCCCAGTGGCAAGAGAGCCCCTTTTCCCACAGGCCCAGCCGAAGGCCCACAACCGGCTTTCATTGACCTGCCTCAGGTCACATGCCTGTCCCCGAACCAGTCACTGCAGCCAGGATGGCCGGCCACGAGTATGGGTCACTCGTCCGCTCTTCAGGCTGGAAGATCGCATCGGCCCCACCTGGACCAGTAGGATTTAGAGTGAAAAGGATGAGTTCCCAAAGGAAGATGAGGGCGCTGTTCCAGAAGGTGGAGAAATGGCTGCTGGGCAGGCAACAGTGGCAGAAGGCCTTGTGGGGCTGCAGCCGGGACGGTTTGCTCGGCCCTGACTCACTCTCGCCACGGCCTGCTTTCATTTCTGTCTCCAGCTCCGTGGAACATCAGACTCTGAGCGGGGGGATCCAAGCCTCTGGTCCACGTGTGGGGGAGAGCACATCAGCCTCCCATTCCGTGCCGTGAAGACGAGCTCCCCGTTGCCCACCACACAGCCGATGGCCATCACCCATCAATTCAGTGCTTGTCAGCCCCGGCCCCGTTCATTGTCTCGCGCGCCCTGGCTTCACCCGGCTCAGCTCCGGGATCGTCCTGCCTTTGTCCTCCCCTTCAGACTCAAGCTGGTTCCTCAGACCTGACGACGTTTGACCTTGGCGTTCTCTAAAACGTGACCTGGATGCGCCCTCATGGCGCTTCCTGACCACCTGGGAAGTCGTGTCTCCCAAATACGCACTGAGCCCCAGGGCTACCAGATAACGACACCCTCACCCACTCCCAAAGGAGGAGTGGCCCCCTGTGAGATAATAGAAAATATACACAGTGGTCTTGGGGCGCCTGGGTGGCTCAGCCGGTTAAGCGTCCAACTTCAGCTCGGGTCATGATCTCACCGCTCGTGAGTTCAAGCCCCCCACCAGGCTCTCCACTGATGATGCAGAGCCTGCTTGGGATTCTCTCTCTCTCTCCCTGCCCCTTCCCCACTTGCACTCGCTCGCTTTCTCTCTCTCTCTCTCAAAATAAATAAACTTTAAAAATAAGAAAGAAAAGAAAAAAAAAATATATTGTTCTCTGCCCCAGCTCCTGACACAGAATTCTTAAACCCCCCTTGGAGTTTTGGAAGTTTGGAATTTGGAAGGACAGTGAAGGTGCCCCTTGTTATGTTCATGAGGCGGCTTTGGGGCCTCACCTCAAGATGGGGATTGGCTGCCAGAAAAATCAACCGTGTAATTAGGGGGCTGGAATTTCCGGTCACAGCCCCTGGCCTCCTGGGAGCTGAGAGGGGGCTGGAGGTTGAATCACTCGCCAGCGGCCAATGATTTAATCAACTGCGGCCCTACAACTAAGCTTCTGTTAAAAACCAAAAGGACTGGCTCAGAGAGCTTCCAGGTCGGTGGCCACGTGGGGATTGGGGGGTCCTGGCACACCCTTTCCCCACGCCTGGCCCGATGCATCCTTCCATCTGGCCAGCCCCGAGTTATTCCATCCTTTTATCACAAAGCCTTAACCTGTGGGGTCTGATGCTGTCTCCGAATAGTGTCAGAACGGAGTTGAATCTCAGCCACCCAACTGGTGTCCCAAGAATTGCTTGTTGGGGGCACGGGGCCCGACCCTCCACCCACGCACACGCTGAAATTGGTGCTCAGAACCTATCCTAGACCTTGGCGACCTAAGAATGAGTTCAGGCGTTCCGAGACCCCAGAAAACAGACTTACACAGAGACGGCTCCAAGCACTTTTGCCTTTTTCCATTTGCTGCTGGACACATCCTCACCCAATTATAGAAATGTTTCTGACAGGCTTAGGTATGCGTTTCCAGAATGCTGGCTGATGGAAAAAATAAAGCCCAAGACCTCAGCGGCTCACTGCAAGCAGAACTTTTTTCTCTCTCAAACGCAACAGCCTGATGTGGGTGTTCCCGGCCACTGGTGACACTCTCCTCAGGGAGTCAGCCCAGGCTCCTTCCATTCTGTGACTCCCCCATCCCCTAGGTCCCCAGACCCTTCCGCGTCCACCCGGACAGGCGGCTTGTCCTGTCCTAGAGGTCCCAGTCCCAAAGTGACCGTGCACAGGGCCACTCACATTCCATTGGTGACTCTAGTCACATGACTGCACCTGGGCGTGCGGGGGACTTGGAAAGGGGGCAGCTGCCACGTCAGTCCCCACACCAGGGAACACACATTTCTGCTGGGTATCTGGCTATCTCTGCCCCAGCATAATCTTACCATTTTATCATTAGTCACTAACCACAGGTAAATTGCTTTTTAAACTGATTTACACTGTGTGTGTTAACATCCACCTTTCAGTTCCTCAGTTATGATCACTGTGTTAACCGACAACGTGCGGCCTGCGGCAAACCAGGGCACTGCCGATTTCCACTGGCCGCAAGCCCTGGGGTTCGTCATGGCTGGAGCGTGAGGCACGCCCACAGGAAAGGGTTCTCGCAGGGGAGCCGGGTCACAAGGGATTTAGATTTTGCATGGCACACGGAGGCTTCATTCCACATAAGTCAGTGTCCAAAATATGCCTTTAAACGCCCCCAAATGCAGTCTCCTCCTTAGAAAGTCTGGTAGAAAGTGGCGTTTTGAGGGTACTTAAACACACTGTGTTGTGAGTGATCAATTGCATGTCCGCGTGCGATGCTCCCCCAGTGCCGAGCGCCTCGCAGGCATTCCCGGAATGTGTCAGGCAGTGGAGATCGAGGTCTATGTCTGGCCAGGCTTTGGACAGCCACCTAGCACAGCAGCAGGAAGACGCAGGGACTGGGAAGCCACTCTCTGGGTCCCCGGATCTGCCCCTTACTCAGTCTCTGACCTTGAACGCATTACTTAACCATGCTGAGCTTCCAGTCCCCTCATCTGACCGGATTAACCATATCACCCTCCCAGGAGCGTTGTGATCACCTGATGCCTTTAAAGTGCTCGGCACGTTGCCTGGCACACAGAGGCATCCGATTAACTATCAGCTGTCACTGAGTCGCGATTTACGGAAAAGTCATGCCCACTAATTTACCATCACCTGGCTTTGGAACGTGTTGGTTCAGGACCCGTTAAAGGGTGTGCCTTTGGGGAGCACGGGGAAGACTGGTTTTTGAAGTCCTGGAGGGAGAAAGGCCACGGAGCACGGGAGGCTGGCTGCAGCCTCCTCCGAGGGGTCCCAACACCCAGCAGTGGGGGACGGCGGCCGGCCACAGTGACGTCGGTACCAGTCTGTGCATGAGGACAGCGCAGGGACAACGCCCTGCAGGAAAGGAACCATAGTAACATATGCAACGGCACCAGCCCCTTCTGACCACACGCGTGCGTGCAGGAGTGTGCATGATTGTGCACACTGCAAGCACCATCGTCCCGGCTCCATTTCTGGGTACTTTTGCACAGGTGATCACTGGATGGGTGGACAAATATTTATGGAAACTGGAAACAACCCAGATATCCAACAACAGGGGATCCATTATACAATAAATGGGAAGCCGGCAGCATTATGCCCCCATTAAAAACGAGGAGACGGATCGCTATTCATTGAGCTGGGAGAACATTCCCGATCCAGCATTTAGTGGAAAGTCAGATGGAAATAAGCTTCCCGATTAAGAAAGCACATAGCCTCCGCCATGTACCGAGAACTATGACAAAGACTTTACATATATTAATTCATTTTAAGCCCCCACACCAACCCAATACCAGAAGCTGCATGCGATAATGCCTACAAGTGAAAAGCAAGATCTAGGTCCCCAATGGCATCTTTGAGCTGTGTGCTAGTCCCAGGATGTCTCCACGGTGTTTTTGTTACAAGCAAACAAACAAACAAACCCCACTCTCCCTAAGCCAGCGTTAGTGGGGTTTTCTGTCCACGGCAGCCAGACACAATCCTAATTCATACAATTTGTACATGGCAAGGAGGGGATCTAACCGCGCCTGCAAAGGTCGGGTGTGCAGAGCCAAAAGCGCCAAAGATGTGAGAAGAGCAGGCTTTTCCCAGGGCTGCATTGATCCGGTGGAATCTTCTACAGACATCTGATCTCTGCTCGCCGCCTAGCACAAACACCCGTCTTGACCATTGCTGGCTCCAGCTGGGCCAGCTGCCCTGCCTCCCGGAGGAGACCCAGGCCACTCCCCAGGGTCATTCCTTCCTGAGCTCACGGCTCAGTCAGGTTCACGGCCAGAAAGACACTTTCCGTCTCTTCTGCTCATTGCAATGCAGTCACGTCAGTGCAGCCCACAGGACCTGAATGCAATTTTCTCATTGAATTATGCTAAATCCTTCAGGGAAGGCGGCGAAATTATTTAAAACCTATAAAAACTAAAGCAACATTCTGGCTCTATATTTTAACTTTCTGATCATTATTTAGAGTTAACCTTTTCTGCTGCTAAATCACAAACCCATTTTGCTGTATGCCAGGCAGCATGGGCCATAAGGCATGGGGAAAAAAAAAAAAAAACCGGCAAAGAGTATACCTGGGGATTGCTTCCTGGGCTCAGGCAGATAATAGAAATCGGGGTGGCATTTTGCTCTTAGAAATCAGAAGTATCAGGAGGTGATTCATTGAAGCAGCAGAAAAATGAATTGTAGCTGCGTTGTTATAAATATTAGAGCAATAGATTAGGGCTGAGGTGTGTTTGTGTGGAATAATGCGCTGACTGGCAAGATGAGAATTCACAGAGCAGGCAGATGAGGGACCGAATCCTGTGCCTGGGATCTCAGGAAATTATTTATTCCCTCTGCGCCTCAATCCCCCATATATAAAATGACATATGCATATATATACACACACATATATACTTATATATATATATGTGTGTATATACACACATATATATGTATATATATATGTATATGTATACACACACCCGTACACAAATATAACCCATTCAATTAGGAAGTGAGTCCTATTTTTTACTGTTGTTTTTTAAGTGGACAAAACGAAGCACAGAGAAATCCAGTGTCTTACAATCAAAAGCAACAAAGCTAAGGTCGGATTTCAGGCTGGTGGCTGCAGGGGCAGACTGCCCTGCAGAGTAAATACGATAACGAATATATATTGCTAAAGACAGTACTGGGCAGAGAGCAGGTGCTCGATAAATGCTGGATGAATAACTTGTATCGTTTTGTACTTATAATCAAACACGTACAGTTTGCATAAATAAGTTGGGCCAGTAACGGTATCAACAGATCAGTCTAATTCCCATTTATCATTTTTCCAGAGCGCCTACAACAAAATGCCACCATCAGTTGAATGCCCCCTATGTGACGCCCTTAGAGCGCCCCCTATGCTTCCTCCATGGCATTTCCGTGCAGTTGATTATTCACGTGATTAGCTGGTCCATATGCAACTTCCGGTCTAGCCCCATGGGCTGCACAGTGACACGACTGGGTGTCTCTTGCTCCCATCCCCAGCATCCAGCACGGCCCCCGGCGTGAAGTATTCATCCAGTCAGCAATGTCGACCATGTGTTTACCCTGTGCCGGCCTGTGTTCCGGGCACTGAAATCAAACACCCTGCCCTCTCCATTCCAGCAAGGGCACCCGGACGGTACGTAAGCAAACTAGGAAGTACTTGGTATATCGGTGCTGCCTTAGTCTGTCTGGGCTGCTACCAGAAAATATCATTGGCTTAGTGGCTTTAAATGGCAAACATTTATTTCTCAGGGTTCTGGAGGCTGGGACGTCCAAGATCAAGGTGCCAGGCAGGTCTGGGGTCGAATGAGACCCCTCTGCCTGGTTTGCAGATGACCGTCTTCTCAGTGTATGAGACAGAGAGGTCCTGTGTCCCCTCCTCTTTTTATAAGGGCACTAATCCCACCATGAGGCCCCCGCCCTCATGGCCTAATTACTTCCCAAAGGCCTCACACTGAAGGTGAATACTTCAACACATAAATCGGTGGGGACCTGACATTCAGTTATAACAAGGGGGTGAGTGTGGGGAGAACCACATCGCAAGGGAAACTGGGATGGGGAAGGGGCGCTAACTCACGTAGTGCTCAGAGAAGTTCTCTAAAGGTAAGGAGGCCTGATGGAGCAGATGGGTGGGACAGGTCACGAAAATATCTGCAGAAAGAGCTTCTCGGGCAGAGGCAAACGGCACCTGCAAAGGCCCTGAGGTGGAAACGTGCTTGGATAGTCCAAGGCCGGCGTTGCTAGAGTGGCGAGGTCTGGCGCGAGGAGTGAAAGGAGGTGAGGTCAGAGGGCACGGACGGGGCCGGCAGGCAGATGGATGATCATCTGAAATAACTGAGAAGAGACAAGAGACGGTACCTGGGTCGTTCTTTTCCACGTTCACAGACACACATCAAGTGACTGACACGACACACAGGGCCGGCCGGCTCGGGGACAGTGACGAGCTCGGAGCAACTAGCACAAGATCTCAGAGTCTCCGGCCTAAAGAAGAGGGATGGGGCTTGGCCACAGTCTCCCGGTATCCGAAGGGCTGTCACGGCATCGCTTCGGGAACATCCCGGAGTCCAGGCTGGCACCAGGGGCTCACTCTTCCACGAGGGCAGAAGAAACGGACAAAAATTCAAGCGCTCTGACAGCCAGATTTCTTCTTCTGGGAAGGTGTGGTAGACGTACTCTCCCTTTTCTTTCCAGCAAAGCCCAGGTCAAATCTCTGGGTACGGCACAAACCACAAACCTAAGAGACCGCAAGGTGGGGGACAAGCAGGCAGAGCAGCCAGGCGGCTTGGGCCCCAAAGGAGACCGTGGGTCTCCCTTCCCCCGACAGAACCTCAGACGTGGAACCGGAGAAAGCGGCAATCGGGAAACACCAACCGTCACAGACAAAAACCGGGACTGAGCTCTGGAGCTGAAGGACGAGGGAAGCCGCGGCCCAGCGCAACGGGCAACTTTTAGGCCGTGACCGTGTTGCCCAGGGGAACACCACAGAACAGAAACCCGGGCCCCCCCCCCCCCCAACGCACACCGGCAAATCCCGAAGGGAGAGCCTGTCTTTCCATGCTTGTGAGGCTGTGACCGGATGCCCCGAGCCTCACACTGGGGTGACATCGGAGCAGTGAGAACGGGGAACAAATAAACTGCAAGGGGGACCTCCGTAGTCTATTGGTTTTCTAAAATACCACCGTGGAAAGCAAAGCATATTCGTCAGGCACAGCATCTGTGCCTAAATTCAACTCGTTACAATAGAAGCAAGGTGACTGCACAACAAAAACAAAACCGCTGATCCTCAACAGCAGAAAAGAACCCAGGGATCCCAAGCACTCGGGGGGGGGGGCCGCCCAGGGTGATTGGTTCAGGGATGTGCCTGCGGGCCACACCATCCGGGACCAGGCCAAAGACTTTCATTCCAACCATGGGGCAAGAGGGATTTTATGCTACTCCAAGGAAGAAAAGTCAGTCTGAGAATGGAACCAACATGGAGAAAGCAGAGCTCAGTGATGAAGAGAGACTGAATCCAAGTAACATCCTTTAGGACCTGGATCAAGCCATACCTGCAGCCATTCTTTGTCTCTTCTGTTACCTGAGCCAACAAGGTCCCTTTACATTTAAGCTGCTTTGGTTTGCTTCCTGCCCCTGGCAACCAAGAGTCTTAAATGACAGAAATGGGTGTTATACGAGCTGCTTGCTCACTGTAGGTGTGCGAGCAGAGGTGGAATGGTGGTCTGTGTAGGAGGTGACAGCAGGATTCCAGTCTGAACAGGAGGTTGTACAACAGATTCCCTCTGAGGTGCATTCTTGTTCTCAGAGATAACCTTCCAGGGCCTTCTGGGTGAGGTTTTAGGACGCTTCGGTAAGTAGTTAGGCAGGATGCCAAAATTTCCCAGAAGGATGAATCACCCCAGTGAGGCCCTTCTCTCAGGTCCTGCCTGGTGACTCCTCATCGTGGGCTGCAATGCCCTGTATGACCTGGCCACTGCTCAGCAATCTGACCTCACCTCAACCCACTCTCCCTGACACTCCCTCTCCTGCTGTTCACTCCATAAATAGAACAAGCCACATTCCTACCTCAGGGCCTTTGCACTTACTGTTTCCTCACCCGAAATGCTCCTCCTCCAGACCTTTCTGTGGCTGGTTCCCCTTCAGCTCAGCCAGGAAGAGGCCCGGTCCTCAGAGAGGCTCTGTCATCCCTGATTGCCATATCTGAATCGCCCACCTCTGCCCGTGGGCCAAGCCCTCTCTGGACCATGACCAGGTCTTATTTATTTCACAGCACTTTTACAGTCTGGAGGTACCTGAAATTCCTCTTGTTAATTACCTACATCTCCCTGACAGAATATAATCTCCAGAAGAGCTAGGACTTCATCTGTTGTGTTCACTGCTACGTCCTTGGAGTGCTGATTAGTGCCCGGTGGAAGAAAGAAAGTAAAGGAAGAAGAAACGGAGAGAGAAGAAAAGACACAGTACAGATGCCAAGAGCCAGGACCGGGAACTGCCGTCCACGAGGCCTTTCCGTCCCCTGGGGACCCTCTAGGCCAAGTCCAGTGGTTCTGAGGTCCCCCGGACCTCACACAGGGAACCAGCTCGAGCAAGCACACGTGACTGACACGTCCCCATTCCCTGCCTCATTTCCGCTTCCTGGAATCAGCTCCTAAACGGAGTCACCGCGCCCAAATCTTCGTCTCGGGTGCTGCGTTCAAGGGCACCTAAATGCAGACAGACTCTTGGCCAGATCCAGGCAAAGACACATGTGGAAGTGTCCACCACGGCCTTGCTCATGGTCACGTGGGTGGGAGCTAACACAGGGGCCCAGCCCTAGGGGAACAGATACTAAGAAGAAGTCAGAGGTCGTGAGATGAAGAAGAGGTCGCCTGGGAAGGTTTCTGATACATAAGGTTGAGGGGAAACAGAATGTGATGTTGCCTCTGTAATGAGAAAAGAAAACACACCAACGTAAAAACCAGCGTCATATATTACTCCAAAATACACACTTACTTAAGAACACACTCAAATCGCATGAGAGTAGCTGTCTGTGGGGGGAGCAGTGTCAGGGGATGAGAGGTGGGAGATGAAGGAACATCAGCTGCTCGGACCAGTGACGTCAGCCCGACCCAAACGGGAAGTGGGGTTCGTTCATTCACCTCGGTCCCAACCGAGGCCCAAAAGTACGAATAAAAACTGGGGGCGCCTGGGTGGCTCAGTCGGTCGGACGTCCGACTTCAGCTCAGGTCACGATCTCGCAGTCCGTGGGTTCGAGCCCCGCGTCGGGCTCTGTGCTGACCGCTCGGAGCCCGGAGCCTGTTTCAGATTCTGTGTCTCCCCCTCTCTGACCCTCCCCTGTCCATGCTCTGTCTCTCTCTGTCTCTCAAAAATAAACATTAAAAAAAATCTCTTTTAATGTCCTCTCCAGCTCCGGCCCACTCCCAGGTTTGCTCTGGAAGCCCCATACTTCCCTCCTGAGGACGTACATGCCCACGAGGCCCCCAGCTTAGCTGGCAGAAGGAGTCCAGCTGCCCCCGGACCATCCATCTCCCCCTTCAAAGCCCGGCCCGTGAGCACCAACGGGGACTTTGGCAGGATAAACAGATAAAAGGCAGACTGTTCTGCCATGTCGGGAAATAAAAACAAAGGGCACAGTCAAGGAAGGGAAAGCGGGCAACGCGGGAGGCGTTTGGAGGAGGGTTTTCACGAAAGCCACAGTCCAGAGACCGCACGGTTACTGGAGGCTTGTTAGAGCCCACGCCATGAACAGCAGGTGCCAAGGAGGCTGGAGCTGACCTGCACGGGGCCTGAAAACGCAAAGACAACTCCGTGAACATTCGTGTTCTGAGCGATCAGACTCGAGCAAGGCAGAAGCCTGCGGATACGCGGGGACCTGGTCATCAACGCTAAAGAAGCCTCAGCCATGACAAGGAGAGGGCTTTCGTGTCTACCTCACTTGATCTTCAACTCTGTGTGAGGGGATCAGGGACATTTGTTCACTTGCCAGAGGACACGCAGCTGGCAGGAAGCAGGTGCCGGCTCGGAAAGCAGACCTTTGATTCATTCGTTCGTTTGTTCTTTTGTTCTTCTAGTCCTCGCTGAGCACCTGCTCTGTGCCAGGCTCTGTGCTGGGCTCAGAGAACAGAATATTGAACAAACACAATCGTCCCCCGTGATCTAAATGAGTATGCTGGTTTTTTTGAAGAATTGGAAATACGTGGAATGGCTTATTGGAATTTAGTAGAAAGACCTGATGGTATTTGGGCATTGATTGTATATGGAGGGGGACAGGTATGTAGTGAAAAACGGGGAGGGGGGAATCCGAATGGTCATTGTTATTCGCAAACATATAACACTTACTGTATCAGGTGCTGGTCTGTGTTAATTCGTGTACTTAGTTAATTTACTCTCAGAAAGCCTCTTGGCCCCAAACTCTGTTTTGCCAATACACAGAAAAGAAAAGTAGGGCTTGGGGCTGGGAACCTTGCCCAAGGCCACCCACTGCCGAGTGCTGTGACTGCAGAAACTACATACCACACGGCCACGGACAACATTACTCTCGGAGAACTTCTCTTTCCCGATCCCAGATCCCTGTCTACCCCAGATAGGATAGGCTGAAAAGGAAGGCAGGCGACTGGGAATCGTCCTTGCCTGTTTTTTCTGCTCCGGCCAAGTGTCCGAGAGGTCCCAGGATCCAGGAGACCCGGGGTTGTCCTGGATCTGGACCGAGTGCAGACCACCACAGTCTTGGCTAACTGCTCGAGGGGATGGATGGCTGCTTCTGGACCGGGCAAAGGGGAAGGTCTTGGGGAAGCTCCAGAGTGCTAAGGTACTTACCCCTGGGACTAAAATCGTCACCAGGAGTTACAGACAACAACAATTCCTTTACTTACTTCCAACGCTGCTTTCTCCATCCAACCCCACTCACAGTGACATTCGCTCCAAGTACTGTCCTGAGATCTTGCCAGGAATGCAGGCCCCAGGCCCCACCCCAGATGTACTCAAGTGGAATCTGCATTTTCAACAAGATCCCCAGGTGACTGTCTGCACATCGCAGTTCGAGAAACCGTGGCCCAGGCCACACCTTGGACCTCAGGCTCAGCCCAGGGATCTGACACCATCCCAAGAGAAACCCCATCTTACTATTCATGAGCCTTACTCTGCCTGAATATTCAAACCATTTCCCCATTACACCATTCAAACATACTCCCGTGGAGTGCATCAGTATTTTTTTTCTTTTACGTTTCCTACTGGGGCCACCGAAGCAATTCCTAATATCCAACAGGGTGAAAGACAGAGAGCCTTCAAGGAGGAGAGAGTGGCTTTCAGGGATATGAAACCAAGGTCCAGTGAATGCTGAACTGTGCCCGTTGGACTTTCCGACAGACGGTCACCCGTGATCTTTGAAAGAGAAGCAATTGGGGCGCCTGGGTGGCGCAGTCGGTTGAGCGTCCGACTTCGGCCAGGTCACGATCTCGCGGTCCGGGAGTTCGAGCCCCGCGTCAGGCTCTGGGCTGATGGCTCAGAGCCTGGAGCCTGTTTCCGATTCTGTGTCTCCCTCTCTCTCTGCCCCTCCCCCGTTCATGCTCTGTCTCTCTCTGTCCCAAAAATAAATAAACGTTGAAAAAAAAAAAAAAAAGGAAAGAGAAGCAAGATGGCAGAGACAGGAAGCAGACAGACCGGCGTGGGAACAAAACAGAGCGCACGTAGACCCCTTTTCCAGAAGTAGCAGAGTTGAAGGGAGAAGTGGTGAGAGGGTGGTTTGAGACCTCTTTGCGTTGTTTTTTTTTTATTATTCCTTGTGGTTTTTCTTTTTTTTTTTTTTTTTTAAGATAGAGAGACTGGAGGATCCCCGAGAGAAGACCGGACAAGCCCTATGAAGATCAATGTGGCTCCAGCCGGAAGTACCATAAGGGCATGTGATCAGGGACCACGCAATTCTGCCTCTGGGAATGTACGGGACAGATACGCTTTCACGTGTGAGAAATGATGTGTGCAGCCTCCTCTGAAGTTTTAGAAGATTGGACAACCCAAGCGTCCATCTTGCTAGGGCCGGCAGGGGACTGGTGACATCATGTAGGGAAACCCATCCAAGGTAATGCCATATGGCTCTAAAAGAGCTGGGGAACCTCTTCGTATGTGGATACGAAGTGATTTGCAAGACACGCGAGGTGAAATACACAGGAAGATACCCAACAGTGTGCCGTGGGACCACACGCATGTGGAATTGTTTGTGTGCCTAAGATTCTCTGGAGCCATCCACAGGAACTAGCAAGTTGGGGCACCGCCTGGAGGGAAACTGGGTTGCAACGATGGGGTAGGAGGGAGACTCAGACTTTTGAACCTTCTTCTTCCGTCGCTTGTATCAATCAACTCTTGCTGTAAAGTCAAAGACCACCACATCTCGGGCTGGACTTTGCTGAGCTTGGCTGTGGGCTACGGGTTGGATCTGGGTGGGGGGCCTGGGGACGGCTGAAGAGCAGAAGGAAAAAAGGCAGCCGGTGCAGAGTCACTCTTGAGACATACACTCAGAACTGGCCTGCTGTCACTTCTGCCGAAGTGAGCCCCAAAGTCAAAGGGCAGAGATGCACACTCCAGCCCAAGAGCCCCGGAGGTGCCTGGCCAAGGGCATGGGCATAGGAAGGGGTCTCCCGGAAATATGTTACTCATCTGAAAATACAAATTACTTAAACGGAAAAGCTGACACACAGGCAGAGGCACACCCATGCATGTGCGCTCTGGTAACCAACGAGGAGGAACCGACAGAGAGAGTGGGAGAGACGGACCATATCCAAGAAGAGATCCCCCAGGAGCAGAGGCCTGGGAGGAGGGGGATGGATCCAGAGCCCGGCTGGAGAGCCTAGGACATCTCAAAGGACACCATGCGGAAGAAAGCATGAAAGAATGGGTACGGACACAGGTAAACTAATTTTCCACGCAGCAGCCAGCGCGGCCTTTTAGAAAGATAAACTAGATGATGTGACCTTCCTGCTCAAAACCCTCCACCGCCCTTAGAGACGGTCCAGAGTCCTCGTGACAGCCTTCAAGGCACAGCGGGATCTGCCCCGGCCCCTCTGATCCCTTCTCTCCCACTCTCCTCAGTGACTGTGTTCCAGTCACATGATCACGCTTTATTCCAGCCCCAGGGTCTTTGCACTTGCTGCTTCCTTCTTCAGAACGCCCTTCCCCAGCTCTCCTCAAGACTGGTGTTCGGCACTCACCCTCACAGTCACAGCTCTGTACGTGGCCCTCCTGAGAGTGAGCACGCGCGTGTGCACAACCGGGCACGTCTACCTCACTTCTTTGTACCATTGTCTTCCCAGCGCTCATCGCTGCCGGAGTCACCGTGCTCACGAGTTCACTTGATCGCTGGTTTCTCATGGCTCCCTCTGTTCACACGCAAGCCCCATGGGGTGAAGGTCTTTGCCTTACTCGTCACTGAGCGTCAGGCACAGGGCCTGGAACACGGTAGGTGCTCAATTAAAAAAATAAATAAGCGCAAACGAATGAAAAGAGGTAGGAAGTTGAAAGACTTTTCTTCTGGCAGTTTCTATCATCTCTAGGAACTGGGAGAAAAGATCAGTTGTTAAGAGGGAGGGGGTGATGTCTGTTATGGGGAATGGGGTGGGGGGGGCGGTTAAAGAGCTCAGTGGAGTTCCCAGGAAACACGGAGAATACAGCTGAGGCTGGAGCACTGTAGCAACATCGTTCTAAGACCTTCTTCGGTGGGCTCTTTGCCTGCACAACGGCAAATAAGAGGGAAAGGTGTAGGTCCCGTGGTCGGGTCTCCAGGAGGCCATGTGGTAGACGGATTGCTGTAATGGCCCCAGTTATTCCTGCCTCCTTTTATCCATGCCCTTTGGCAATGCCCTCCCACTGGAATCTGGGACTGACCGTTGGACTTGCTTCGGCCAGTAGGATTCCAGCAAACTCAGTGCAAGCTGAGATTTTTTGAAAGTGCTTGTGCATTTCGATCCCCTCTCTTGCGGCTCTCCTTCTGCCAGGAGGACACGTCCAGCCCGGCTAAGGCCATCCTAGATTGGCCAGCGCCCAGCTGATCCACCGGCTGCCCGGACACGTGTGAGCGGCCACCCCAGCCCAGAACAGCCAACTTACCCAGCTGACCCATAGACTCATGAGGAACCAGAAAGTGTTGCTGTTTTAAGTCACTAGCTTTGTGCTGGTTTGTTGCCCAGCACTATGATGATGTAACTGATAGAGGGTGTAACGTACGGACAAGGACAGGGGAATAAGTGAGGCGACTGGCAAGCGAGTGGATGCCTCCAATTCTGTTTCAATCATATCACTCAGAGAAGGTCACCCAAAGGGTTGGGAAACGTTGGCCCCAAGTGCTCTGGGCTGGTGGAAAGCTCTGTGGATGCTGAGTTCAGCTCTGGAAGATTTTCCCACTTGTTACCCACAAACCCCAGGTCTGGCTGGTAGGTGAACAGAGGACGAAGCAGAATGTGACGTAGGAGGACAGTTCAGCCATCAGCCCATCTAATCCCGGCAGCAACCCCACGTGGTGCATGTTTTGTCCCCGTTGAGCAGATGGGGAAACTGAGGGTCAGAAAGAGGTAGTGCCTGTCTGGAGTCACACGGCTGGTGAGGCGACAGGGAGGCATTGGCCATTCCAGATCCTTCAGACTGCACGGCCCAGGCTGCTTCCAGCCTCCAGGCTCCTGAGAGAGAGGGTCCAGGAAGCAGATCACCCCAGCCTTGTCCCCTCTCCATGCCACCTCCTGGCGCCCCGCCCCCCACCCTTCCAGCAAGGAAGGAACCTCGTCGGTCTGCTTAGCGTTCAGCCTGGCGGACCATCCCCCTTTGTTTAAAATCTCTTCGGCAGATGGAAGGAAACTTGGCAATTACCTCTGCACACAGCTTTAAGTACACATATTGGCCAATCTTTACAGATTTAATTGTCTATAAAATTACTCTGTGTGCAATTCCCATATGGATCTTCAGCGTCTTGCCTGCTTCTGAGCAGGTGCCCTCTCCCAGGCTGGGGCACAGCTACTCATTAGGTGCCATCAGCCCTGTGGGTCCAACGCAAAACGAGGCTACTTGCCAGATAATGGGACTGCCAGTGGGTGACAAGCCATCCGGGGCCTCAGCTTCCTCATCTGCAAATGGGAACGAGGAACGCAGGTAAAACTTAGTCCTATGCCCCACACAGCGTGGCAGCTGCTACTTTAATCTTACCCCGTGTCGTCCCCCCTCAGTTTTCGGGCGCCCTGTGTCTCCCCTCTGCATTCCTCAGCCCTGCTGTTTGGTCATACGCTTCTTGACTCAAGGGACGGGGGACTCCAAGGAGGAAATGAGATGCAAGAAACGAGCAAGGCTTTAAAGCTGCAAAACACTGAGCTCGGCTGAATTCAAGGTATAAGGTTCGCACCATAGGGAGCGGACTGGAAAGAGAACAAATGAAGAGACGGGGTGTTGGCGAGGACCCATCCTCCAGCAGGTGACAGGAGACCCAACTCGAGCTAGCCAAAACCTCAACAGGACTTCGCTGGTTCACGCGGTGGGCACAGCCGGGGGGAGAGCTGCTCCAGAGGGGGCTCAGCAGCATCACCCCAGATGGCCACCCGCCCCCTCCCTGCCTTCAACGGGGGCCGCTCCAAACCAAGGCTGGATCCTGCCGCGGAGACAAGGTGGCTGTGGGAGCCTCCCAGGACCTCCCTCTCACAAAGGGGACCCTCTCGGAACCCTCCAGCCAGCATCGTCTCTCGTATCATTGGTCCAAAACGGGCCACACGTGCATCTCTGAATGGCTCGTGCAGATTGGGTAAATCCAGTAAGAGTTCATCCCTGGGGCTGTGGGTCTCTCCCGTCCCATCACTGAGGGGCCACTGGGGGGTAACATGGAGCTTCTCAATGACGTATTCAAGGCAAAAAGCTCATGCCCCAGTGCATAGACTAGAAAGAAATCAGATGACGAGCTGACTAAAAATTATGTGCTCCATCCATATTTATCACCCCTGCTCTGAGCAGCTTTTGTGGGGTACACTTTATTCACCTAACAATTATTTATAGGGAAGTTCCTGTGGAGCTCTCACAGTCAAGCTGTCAGTTATCACTGTCTCTTTTAGAATATGACACCCAGGGGCGCCTGGGTGGCTCCGTCGGTTGAGCGTCCAACTTCGGCTCAGGTCACGATCTCGTGGTCCGTGAGTTCAAGCCCCGTATTGGGCTCTGTGCTGACGGCTCGGAGTCTGGAGCCCGCTCCGGATTCTGCATCTCCCTCTCTCTCCCTGCCCCTCCCCTGCTCACGCTCTGTCTCTCCGTCTTTCAAAAATAAATAAATGTTTAAAAAATAAAAATAGAAGAATATGATGCCCAGAAGGCAACACAGCTCTCCAGGAGGTCAGCCCAGCACAGAGCACTGGGGACCTGCCACTTCTGGTGATGCTAACAAGCAGCCAACATTGCCAACCACTCCGTGTGTTAACTTGCCTGGTCCACATAGGAGCCCTCGGAAAGGAAGTCCTATTAATTACCCCCATTTTACAGAAGATGAAACAGAGGCACGGAGGGTAGCAGTAACTTGCCCAAGACCACACAGCTAATCAGTAGAAGACTGGGATTTGAGTCCTGCCTTTCCTTCTCCGGTGCCACGGAAATTCACAGAACGCTCTTGACAGGAGCGGTCATTCACTCGCTTGGCAAACACCGACTGACTGTGACACGCCAGACAATCTATGCGATATTTAAAATCCATTCATCCATTTCTTCAACAAGTACTTTTTGAATGCCTCCCAAACACTGTATTCGGTTCCAGGAGACACAGTGGTAAATAGCCCTGACCTAGCCCTCGCCTTCATGAAACGCACAATCTGCATTTTCTTGCTCGGAGCGCTGAGCATACGGTCAGCTAAAGGCTCAGGGCTGTCATGGACAGTTGTCCAGGATGCACGCTGTACATGGCACCCAACAGATGGGGTAAATGGCGGCTGAAAGACACCTCCCCCTCACCTCACCAAGTCCTCTGCTCTGGAACTTAGCTGAATCCATCCCAAAAGACCTCTTTTCTGTGCATAAAGTCGCCCCTGACAGGCCAAGCCCCATGCTAGCGAGTGCCACGCCCACCCAGCAAGGGGCTCCCGCTCTAATTTACCCCCAGGCACTAGGTAGAATAACAGGACCCCAGGAGAGCTGTTCCTACTCCCACCCACCCCACCACCCCGCCCCCGTCTTACAAGTCAGGGTTTTGATTGGGGGGGGTCGCTTGCTTTCCCGAAGAGCTGCGGCCCAACTACGCCTTTGGTTCCATACCGATGGAGTTTGCTGGGCTCGAGCCCAGGACTCAGGCCCGCTGCATTTCATCTGCGAAGAGCAGGTCCTCTCGCCGAGCGCCGGCTGGTGAACTCTTCTTCAGGAGGGTTTGCATCTTAAGATGTCCATCACCCACGCGGGAGCCTCGTGGGGAGCCAGGCACACCCAGCTCTTGGGAGGTAAGAAACTCCTCCCCTGTCATCCGCCTGTAACGGAGCCCCAGGTCTGCTCCGTGGGGTGGGGTCGGCCTTGCCCGGGGCCTCCTTCCGCTTCCGGCCACTCCCTCACTCCCCTACTGACACTCCCTGGGAAGGCTTCCTAATCAATATCTTAAGGCACAAAGCTTCCGGTTGGGGAAACTGAAGCTAGAAGTTGGCCAAGCCACGCACGCTGGGCACCCCCTGGGCGCTGCCCCTTTCTAAGCCTGCCCCGTGATTTCGGGAGACATATGTCAAGTGCCACTCGGGGCCAGGCCTGAGCCATTTAACTAAATCCGCTGGCTCCCCATGGAATCAATTGCTCACATTTTTCCCCAGACCTCCATGAAAAATGATTTGCAAAGCTCTCTCTCTCTCTCTCTCTCTCTCTTTCCTTTCTCTTTCTCTTTCTTTCTCTCCCTCTCTCTCTCTCGCTAAACTTGGGTGATGGTGTTCAAGGACTCCCCGAGATGTTTCTCTAACTGACAGCTTTATGGGGCAATAGCTGCTGATGTTATATGTGTCCTCAGATAGGCAGGTCTTTTTATACTGTGTGTGTCCCCATAAAAATGATTGGTTTTAAGTTGTTATTCTAATATTGCTGTGATTGTAACATTGGAGCCGACAGTCTCCAAAGGAGATGCGTATCGAAGCCTGATGAATAGAAGCGGGGAGTTGCCATCTGTCTGCGCGGCAGGGGGACCAGGCTGAGAGGCCACTGTCCGCCACTGGGTAGGGGCTGAGAGCCTGTTGTTTTTATGTTATTATAAAGATAATGATTAATAAGTGACAGCGTCGTAAATAATCAAAACTGCCTCCCAGACTGGGTCCACCCGGAAGCAGCGTATTGTGGCCTGAGGAGGGAGATGGGCAGGATCCAGAAGAATACAGACAGAAAACCACAGGGACAGACAGAGAGGGACAGACACAGAGGGGTGGGGGCCGAGGGGGAAAAGGAAGCAATAGGTTCAAAAAGAGACGGGGAGGGAGGGTCACACGACGGCCAGACCGACAGCAGTAGGAACAAGGAGACAGAGAGACCCAAGGACAAAGCCCAAGGCTGACACATGGACAGAGAGAGCCACAGATACACCAGACACACAGACAGATGCAGAGACACGGACAGACACGGAGACGAGAAACAGATGTGACGTGAAGACAGATGAGCCAGGTCAAGGCAGACGGAGCCAGAGGGAGGAAGGGATGAAGGAAGCCGAGAACCGCGAGCAGGAGACTCACGGAGGTCAGGGTGACAGACCAGAGTGGGGGAGACAAGTGGAAAGGCGGAAGTGGGCGGAACATTCCAGAGGAGGAGGCAGAGGGGTGCCCGGGGGGCTCCGTCGGTTGAGCGTCCCACTTCGGCTCGGGTCATGATCTCACAGCTGGGGAGTTCGAGCCCCGAATTGGGCTCTATGCTGGTGGTGTGGAGCCTGCTATGGATTTTCTCTCTCTTACCGTCTCTCCCCACCCCTGCCCCACTTGTGCATGTGTTCTCTCTCTCTCTCTCTCTCTCTCAAAATAAATAAATAAACCTTCAAAAAAAAAAAAAAAAAGAGGAGGAAGGGAGGGAACAGACTGAAAGCAAACCAGGACGGCCACAGGGGAGCTCCCTGACCTGGCAGGGTGGGGAGAGTGTCAGGGTTAAGAGTGGGGCTCAGGGGGGCGCCTGGGTGGCTCAGTCGGTTGAGCGTCCGACTTCAGCTCAGGTCATGATCTCAGGGTCCGGGAGTTCAAGCCCCATGTCGGGCTCTGTGCTGAGGGCTCGGAGCCTGGAGCCTGCTTCGGATCCTGTGCCCCCCTCTCTCTCTGCCCCAACCCACTTGCATTCTGTCTCTGTCTCTCTCAAAAATAAATAAACATTAAAAAAAAAAAAAAGAGTGGGGCTCAGGAGCCAGACAGCCTGGCCCCGGCCTAGTTCTGCCACCTGTTAGGAGCTGACTAACCTCGGGCATGTTACTTAGCCTTTCTGTGCCTCAGTTTCCCCATCTGTAACACAGGGCAGATTCACGCAGCACTCAGCCCCTCATTGGTGGTCCCCAGCACCTTGGCATGCCTGTGGTGACAGAAGCGCGTGAGGTGGCTCCCAGTGCCCCCCACCACATCATGTGACGATACCAAACAGGACACAAAATGCCGGGGTGTCACCTCTGAGATCCAGCTACCAAGGCCCGGCCGATTTCTCTCTCCGGAGCTCTGGCTCTAGCCGAGAGGACAGCCCCGTGCCATCCTAAGCAGAGGCCCATGTGGCGAGGCACCAAGGCGGAGACCTGAGGCTGCCACCAGCCGTGGGACTGAACTCAGACAGGGATCCCTGAGGTCCGGCCTCGGGAGGCCCCATCAGCCACAGGCCCCCGGCTCAGCCACACCCCATTCCCGACCCACGAAGAAGATGACACGTGTTGTTTTAAGCCCCCATCTTGGGCAGGGGATGTGTCATGCAGCCATTAATACCCGACGCAGACTTGGGTACCTGGTAACAGCTATGAGGAAACGGGGGGGGGGGGGGGGGGCTTTGGGAGAAGGCAAAAGTGGGTGCTGAGTGGGCGGTAAGGGGTGCGTTGGGCACCGTTATGTTCGCGGCTGGACCACCAGCACCCGTGAGAGTCTGGAATCACTGAACCCGAGGCCTAATAAAGATTTACGGAATGAATAAAAAGCAGTACCTGCTTCATAAGGACGTTACACGGATTTAAAGAATAAATGAAGGGCGCCTGGGGGGCTCAGTTAAGCATCCGACTCTAGCTTTCGGCTCAGGTCGTGATCTCACGGTTTGTGAGTTTGAGCCCCGCATAGGGCTCCGTGCTGACTCTGTGGAGCCTGCCTGAGATCCTCTCTCTCTCTCCCTCCCTCTGTCTCTAAGTAAATAAATAAACTTTAACGAATAAATGATACAGAGTGCATAGAACAGACCAGGCAAGGCAGGGCACCTCCCCCTGTCGGCCGGGATCATTATTAGCAGGGGGGAGGGTGGGGAGACACAGAGGGAGGGACAGGTACAGACGGAGACCTCGGCAGACAGGCAACAGCAAGAGGGCAGAAACAGGAGGAGAAGGTGAGGGAAGGAGGCAAGGGACCAGCCCACCTGTCTCTCCCACCGGCTCAGCACCAACGTTTGCGGGAGCAGCAGGGGCACCTTTCTGGAGCCAGGATCAACAAGCCCTGAGTTATTTGCTCATGTGAGACCCCCTCCTAGAACCAGGGCAGGTGGACACGAACAGATCTCCCGTGGGGCTGGACACTGAGAGAGACTCGGAAAGGCTGTCAGCCAGAGGCAAAGAGAGAGAAGCTTCTGGGTCTTAGATTGCCCCATCTGTGTCATCCGTGAGCACTCGCTAGGTCCCGGATGCTGTGCTACGTGCCACACATATAACGTCTTCTTTATTCCTCTAGGCAACCCTGTGGAGCAGGAAGGATTCTTATCGCTGTCCTTTTACAGATGAGGAAATGGAGGCACCGACACGTTAAGTAACTTGGCCAAGGTCACCCAGCTAGTAAGTGCTGGAGAGAGATTCAATCCCAGGCAGGTTGGCTCCAAATGCCTTGCTTAGCGTCACAAGGCTGTTCCTCGTGAAGCCCAAACGTTCTCAACCCACGGTCCATAAAAAGCTCCCTCCTGAGTTATATATAACATTGCAGTGACCCACAGCGGTGCACATAAACCTCTGCCCGAGGCGGCCGTCCACACCTCGTGTCAGATTCTCTCGGGGGTCCATTGCTCAAAAAAAGGTCTCACGTCGATCGAGTGTAGCACATCTCTCCTCATACCCATTTTACAGAGGAAGAAACTGATCCCCAAAGAGATCATGCCTGGCCCAAAATGATTCAGCAAATGAAGCTTGGGACCCTTGGGCCGTGTCCAGGACTCCTTTCCTGGGTGAGACGATGGCCCCCAGAGATCCCCAGGGGAATGGGAGGGGGCCTCTCTGGGCCCAGGGCTCATTATCTTGTGCTGATGGCTGCGGCGGAAAACCATTTCCCAGCACCGAATCCCTGTGCTGCCCACCACCACCTGAGGGTGACCCCGCAAGGCTCCCCCTCCTGGGGAACACCCAGGTGGAGGAAGTGGGGGCGGAGCTTAAGAGTTGCCAAGGTACAGGGGTGCCCGGGGGGGCTCAGTCAGTTAAGCGTCTGAGTTCAGCTCAGGTCATGATCTCACAGTGGATTCGAGCCCCCATCAGCGGACAGTGTGGAGCACGCTCGGGATTCTCTCTCTCTCTCTCTCCCTCTCGCTCTCTGCCCCTGCTCCGTTCGCACTTTCTCTCTCTCAAAAACAAATAAACTTAAAAAAAAAAAAAAAAAGGCTATTGCAGCGTCCACATAAACCAAGAACGGGAGAGGGGTTGTCCTCCCAAAAGATGCTCAGCAGACAAGACCACACGTCCGCTAATCTCATCGTGTCTCCACGTATCAGTTTGCGGCTGCCAGGAAAGTGCTGTGTAACAAGCTTCACCCACATCGGTGGCTTAAAACAATCAACTCTCTCACTCACAGGGCTGCAAGCTGACCACAGAAGCCCTGTCCTTTGTGTCTCATATTGAGGCCCAAACTCAAGGGGCAGTGACCATGTGGGCAAAGCCTTCCCCACGCCATAAGGCAGAACGTCGTGAATACATGAAGAAGCAGAATACATGTTTTCCCTTAGGGCCTGGGCTCGGAACTCCCACGTCGTCCATCCAGCTTACATTCCATTGGCCAGAAAGGGTCTCTGAGCAAGGCTGACATCGAGGGGCAGGGTGGGAATCTTTTCCAAAAAGCTAAATGGTTCTGTGATATGTGCTTTCCATACATTATCTGCCTTAATCCTCCAACAATCCTAGGAGGAAAAGACATTGGTTTTTCTCCATTTTACAGATGAGGAAACTGAGGGTCAGAGTGGCGATGTAGTTTACCCGCGGGAATCCAGGGGTCGGGGCTGGAACCCAAAAGGCATCCTAACTAACCACACTCTTTTGCCTCCCCAGCACTAAGACACAATTTAGGGCCAGAGGATCCACCTCTGGGGACCCAGAGTCCCCACACCCTAGAGGGGGAAACTCGGCTTCTAGCTGGGTGAGTTTAGGCAAATCATTTCCCATCTGTGCACCTCAGTCTCCCCACCTGTGAAATGGAAATGCTCGCACTTTCCTTAGGCAGATGTGAAGATTAAAGACAAGGCATGCCACACACTAGAACGTAGTACACTTTCCACGGAACTGGGAGGCAGTGACCCCCCCCCCCCCACCCAGGCAGTATGAGTGAGGGGGGCGGAGCAGGGGTTGGGTAAAGGTCTCTTCCCAGGACGGCCATGTCGGTCACGCCCACACCCCCGCTCTCCACCCCCCGCCCCCACCTCTCCAAAAAAAATCCAAGCTGACCCACAGCTAGAGAGGATCATGTGAACGAACAGTCAGCAGCATCCATTTTCCAAGACTCTTGTCTGTCGTGCCGACAGAGAAACAGCCCGTGGAGCGTTTCAAGCCCATTTGGCAAAGGCGATTAATTTCTTCTACGTGAAATCGTCTTTTCCCGAGTGTCCATACAGACACCCAGACTGAAGGAGAAAGGGACAGGATGCGAGGGCCATCAGTGGCACTCCTTGGCCTGCGAGGGGGTGTTCTGAGGGTGGATGCCACACTGTCCTGTCACCGCAAAGGCAACCAGGCTGGGGTCCACTGACATGGCACTTGGGCAGAGAAAATTCCGGGGCTCTCACATGCATGGGCGTGCCCACGGGGACGATCTGGCGTGCAGTGGCCCGGCCACCCCGTGTTCTCTGAGCCCCTTGCTGTGCCTGCAGGGCATGACATCCCACTCCACGCCCCAAGTCATCAGGCTGCAGGCACAGCTCAGACCGAGGCCCTGAGCCAGGCCTGACCACATTGGAAACGCCATCTCACAGTGGACAGAGCTAGGATGAGCCTTGCTGCCCCAGGGGTGGGCACCAAGTGTGCCTGGAGGGGGGGCCCCGCCTCTCCAAACCCTGGCCTGACCCACCCAGCGGTGATTCTCTCTGAGAAGCCGCCAGGCTTCCTTTCCGGCACCTCCTAGTCTAATTCCCTGACTTTCTCAACACAGCTCTGCCCTGGGTCACTCGTGAGCCCCAAAGCCAGCAAGCCTGGGCCAGCCGACAAACCTCGTCTGAGAAAACCGTCCCTCTGCCCATAGCCACGTGGTACCACGTGACCCTGATAGGCAGATCCACAAGCCAACTAAAGCGGGTCTCTCTGACCCTCTGCGCACTCATACCAAGTCCCGGTTGCAAGAGACAGACCTCAAACCGGCTTAAGCAAAATGGGAATGTAGGGGCTCATGGGAACAAAATTCCTACGGGAGGAGAGACAGACTGAGCTGGATCCACGGCCCAAAAACAAAAAGTTACTGAGACTCTATATCTTGACTCTGTTTACCCCTAGGTTGGCTTTATTCTTCAGCCTCACGGGTGACCTCCAGCACCGCTAGGGTATCCTACCGCCTTTGCAACTGAGCGCAAAGGCAATGTCTGTCTCCCCAAAGTCCTAGCAAAAGCTCCAAGGTGAGGACCTTACCCAACTCCTATGACCACTCTGGAAAATAAAATCACAGTGGCCAGGGCCTGGAAAGTGGGGATTGACCCTGCCTGGGTCACAGGTTCATCCAGGGAGCGGGGACATGGGCGCAGGGGAAGATTCCTGCCCCAGCTGCTTGCACTCGGGGGCGAGGGGTAGGGAGGCATTCCCCAATAGAAAATTAAGGAGCCGCTACCACAAGATGCTGGATGGCCCCCGGCAGACATTCTACAGAATCTCTCTGGGATCGGGACTCCACACCTGTTAATGGGGGCTCATCCCGTTGATGGAGATACGAGGCAGGAAATCTACAAGGCAATGATATGTTCAGAGAGGCAGAGAAAGCCCGTCTGCAGAGAGCAAGAAAAATAAAATAGGACGTCCAGAGCAAAGAGACCTAGATCACTGAACGTTTTTAACTTCTGAGTCCCTGGTGAGGCCAGACTGACGCCTTTCCCATTAAGTCCAGGAGGGAAGGGGCCCTGGCTAGCACGCGTTTTCCCCAAGGAGCAACAACCCCGTTTCCCTTTCCGGAAGCACTCCACCCACTCTGGGTTCACGTGGTCCAACGGAGGCTGCCCCAGCCCGCCCAACAGGGAGCATGTGACCCTGCCTAGCCAATCAACTCGCTCCAATGCCTCTCCTGGCCCTCGATTGCTTCAGAGGCAGGCACATGAACAAAGCCAGGCCAATAGGACTCGACTTCCAGGGCCTTTGTTGGAAGCTCTGGGCGGAAGATGGCTCTTGAGGACTATGGGAATGAGGGCTGTTGTCGTCCTGAAGCCTGAGGGAGAAGCCGACATGGAGGGAAGTGCACGTGACAGGTGGAAATGTATTCTGAAGACACTGTTAGAGCTTCTTGGGGTTTTTTTCTAATTTTTTAATGTTTTTATTTATTTCTGAGAGAGAGAGAGAGACAGAGTGCAAGCGGGAAGGGGCATGGAGAGGGAGAAACACACACACATACACAGTCCGAAGCAGGCTCCGAGCCCCATGCGGGACTCGAACTCACAGACCGCGAGATCATGACCTGAGCCCAAGTTCACGCTCAACCCACGGAGCCACCCAGGCTCCCCTGTTCAAGCTTCCAGATTCAGCTATGCCTGTAGGCAGACTCGATCCCCTGGAGCTTTGGACTATGCAAAGCAGTGAATACCCTTTTTTCTCAGTAAGTTAAAATCGGAGTTTCTGCCACTTGTAATCCAGAGACCTGATTAATTGACTCTCCCTCAAGCCATGCTCCTCCCTTAAGTTCCTACTGTTTGCATAGTTACCCATGAAGAAGCAGATTGAAATCAGAAGGCACAGTAGGGGCCTGGGGAGGGTGTCTGTCCCCGGAGAGTCTCAGTGGCAGGTCCCAAGGGCCACCAGCTATCCTTCAGATCCAACCTTGCCCATCGGAGACCAATCAGCCGGAGCTGCGGCATGGTCGCACAGCTCCACACAGCCCATCTGGTGGGTTTTGGGGTGACACCTCCCATCCACATCCTGGTACAAAGCCTCCCTTAGCCCTGCACCGCGGCCTCCTTTGCCACCAGTCTCTCCGGGAGTGGGAATGTGGTTAAGACCCTCGGGCACTGGCTGATCCCTTCTTGTCTCTTTGTAGAGGAGTTACCGAAGGACAGTGGTCCTGGGCTCTCCTCCTGCGGTGGCACGTGCCATTTGATAGACAGCCGAGCTCGTGGTCGGCCCGAATCACCGACCCAGTGGCCACGGCTCCTGCTGCACCCCACCCCCACCCCTGTCCCACCCCCAGCCAGAGCTCTGGGAACTGGACTGTCACAACACACCGGAGGGGTCTCTGGTGCCCTTTGTGAGACAGCGAGGCGAACGTAGTGCAAAGAGCACAGACTGTGAGGTCAGCTCTGGGACCCCAGGCAAGTCACTTACCCCCTCTGTAACTTCGTCCCCTCATTTGTGAAATGGAGGGGTGATGCCTATGTTTTAGGAGCATGTAAGGAATACATGGGAGACAAGTGCCTGGCCCAGGGCCTGGCGTAAATACATGTCGCACGGAAGGAAGGAAGGAGGGCAGGGTGGAAGGAAGGAGGGCAGCAGGGAGGGGAGGAGGGAGCGAGGGACCAACCTAGCATCATATTCAGCACGTTGGAGATGCTCCGTCCTCGTTCATTCCCTCCTGCCACGTCTCCCATTTTGCACCCGGACAGCCCAGCCACTTTCTGTGGTTTTCCCACGTTTTGTCTGGTCCCGTCCTGACTCCACCCCCCTCACCGTTAGCCACCAGCCCTCATCCCCGATTCCTCTGCAGCCACACACACCCACTCACCGACCTGCGGCACAGCTGTATTGCCGCTGGAGAGACACTGAAGCAGCAGCCTGGTGCGTCCAAGCCCCAAGAATCCCAGACATGACCTTCGGACACAGCTTTCCCTTAGGCCTTCTCGTCCATCCTGGGAATCCGGGGCACACAGCCAGCCCATGCAGCCCGACACGTCCCTGAAGCACCGCCCACCTGAGACATCAGGCAGCAGGCACAGGTGCTTCTGTTTACAGAACACCCATGTTGTGCCAGGTTGCAAACTGGTGCAAACTCACTCCAGCCCCCAGATGTGTTTTGTGTGGCCCGACAGCTGTTTAAATATTGGAATAACTTATCAACAGTGAAATATCAGACAAGCTAACATCAAAAATCTCTTTGAACAGTCTAGAGATCTGGACCCACATAGCTGGGTAGTAGCAGCCCCTCTTGACTGGTATGGACTCCCCCCCCCCCCATTTGCCATAGTCCTACCACCCTGGCCCCTTCAGACATTTGGGTGTAGGACTTCTGATGTAATAATAGTCAATTCCAGCATATAGATGAGAAAGGAAGAAACGAAACTCTGCAATTTGCAGATGACGTGATTATCTATGTGGAAAATCCCAAGGGATCTGCACTCACACGCGCGCACACACACACTCGCACTCCAAGAACTAATAAGTTCAGCAAAGTCATAGGTTACAAGAGTAACACACAAGGATCAATTGCATTTCTATATACTAGCACTGAACAAGTAGGAATGGAAATTAAGTACCATTTACGATTGCTCAGAAAAATGAAATGCTTAGGCATAAACCCAGCAAAATATTACAAGGATTCTATGCTGCAAACCACAAAATGTTGATGAAAGAAATCAAAGGAGATCTGAATAAATGGAGAGATATACCGTATTCATGGATCAGAAGACTCAGCATAGTAAAGATGTCCATTCTCCCCAAATTGATATATACAAGTTTAGCATAACTCCTATCAAAATCCCAGCAAGATTTTTTTTGTAGATATAGGCAAGCTGATTCTAAAACATATACGGAAAGGCAACAAACTAGAATTTGAGCATTTTGAGAAAGACCCAAGTGGGAGGGGCCATACTACCCACTTTTAAGACTTACTATACAGGGTCACCTGGGTGGCTCAGCTGGTTAAGCATCTGACTCTTGGACTTGACCCAGGTCGTGATCTCACAGTTCGTGAATTCGAGCCGCGTGTCAGGCTCAGCACTGCTGGTAGGGAGCCTGCTTGGGATTCCCACTCCCCGCCTTCTCTCTGCCCCTCCCCCCCCACACGTGCACATGCACTCTCTCAAAATAAATTTAAAACAAACACTTACTATACAAAAATCAAGACCCTGTGTTATTGCTATAGCGACACATAGGAAAATGGAACAGAATAGAAAACCCAGAAATAGCCACACACAATCGACTGATTTTTGACAAAAGTGCAAAGGCCGTTCAATTGAGGAAAGATATTTTTTTCAATCAATGGCGCTGGAGCACTTGGATAGCCATAGGCTATATTTCTAAATAATAAATGTAATGAGAGAAGGGAGGTCACTGTGTTTTCTACATAGCTCTACATCAGGCACCTAGAACAGTAATTGGCACATAGTAAGTGCTTAATATTGGTCAAATGATGAGTACTCATAAAAGCTACCATTGCCTCAACACTGTGTCCCGGGGATGGGTGCTGTTATGTCCATATGATAGAAGGGACATGTGAAGCACAGAGAGGTCAGAAAACTTGCCCGATATCTCACAGCGCAGAAGAGGTACGGCCAATGTAAAACATAGGCGATTTAATACAATCTTCCATTGATCCCCTCCTGCCCCCTTTCTGCCGATGGAAGAAACTCCAGTTCAGAGAGATTACATGGATTTTAGGGACCCCACAGCTAGAAGGAGGCAGAGCCAAAACCAAAATTCAATGAAGAATCTGTCTGACCCCAGGACACCTGCCGCTGCTTTCCAAAGCCTTTCCGGCCGCGAGTTCTCAGGCCACCGCACCAAGCCACGCTGTCCCTCTCAGTAAACGCTACCTGTATCGGTCTCTGCTCAGAGCCCGTTGGCCTACGTGGCTTCGAGACCGGGGCTCCCAGCAGGGCGCTGGCCACTGAGCCAGCTCATTTATTCATTAATTTGCTTTCCATATTTCCAAACAGAAAGCGGCCGTTCCAGGCAAGGCAAATCGATACCGCGCTCAGCGATCCATCTTCATTCGTACCACATCCCCGCACCGGCCCCGGTGCTTGTCCCCCGGCCTCCTCCTGATGGGTTCCTGGATGCTGACGAATAGGATTCTCAGCGGCGGCCACGCCGCGTTAGCAGATTAAATCGTTAATATCTGCATCGGTCATTTTTACGAGCCTCCCTTACCCCAAACGCGTCACCACCCTCGTGTTGAGTACACTGTTAGTGATGCGGGCGGCCACGGTACAGATGAAATTGCCACTCCTGAGGTTTTATTGGCTGCGAGCTTGGAGATATTGTTTTCCCGCCCCCCCCCCCCCCCGCTTTTCTGAAATCAGGCATCCTGCCCGGGGTTGCAGAAATGCCCCTGCTCCCAGCACCCCAAAGAGGTGGGAATTACCATTAGCTCTTACGCTAAGGAAACTGAGGTTCTGGGATTTGCCCCAGATTACAGCAGACTTGAACTCGGGTGTGCATAACTCCGGAGACTATGCTCTTGACCAGCACCTACCTTGCCCTGCCTCCCTCCTTTAGCTCCAAGAGAGGGCACAGGTAGAAAGAATAGATGTTCAGTGTGATGGATGGAACGCTTGTGCCCCCCCCCCCCCCACCAATTCATGGGCTGAAGCCCTAAGCCCTAATGTGATGGTGTTGGAAACAGGGCCTTTGGGGGATCATCAGGCTAGATGGGGTCATGAAGATGGGGCCCCCATAATGAGATCAGTGTCCTTATAAGGACAAGAAGCCACAGGGCGTGTGCTCCCCACCCCGCCCCTCTACCATGCGAGGACACCGTGAGAAGGTGGCCATCGCCAAGCCAGGAAGAGAGCCTCCCCGGGAAGCTGACCATGCTGCCACCTTGAGCTTGGACTCCCCAGCCGCCAAAACCGTGAGAAGCAAATGGCTGCAGTGTAAGCCACCCAGTATGCTATTTTGTTATGGCAGCCTGAGCAGACTAAGACGTCAGAAGCATCACTCTGTCCAGGCCCAGAAGCATCACTCTGTCGGCCCAGGGAGGCAGGGAGCAGAGGGACAAGATGCCGGAAACCAGAGCACAGGGTAGGTCTATCTACGCTGCCACCTTCCACTGCCCTCAGGCAATTCCGCAGACCCCCCAACTTCCCCACCCTCCAAAGCAGAAGAGAATCCAACGCACTCCCTCTTAAGTTCCAAAAGGCTTAGCTTTATCTCCAAAGGAGCAGACAATAAATATTTTGGGCTTTGTGGGCCATACAGCTCTCTCACGCCTACTCAGCTCCGCCATTGTGGCACAAAAGCGGCCACAGAGGACAGGTGGATGAATGGGCGCGGCTGCCTTCCGATACAATTTTACGTGCAAGAACAGGCAACAGACCAGATGTAGCCTGCAGGCCACAACTCGTGCCCTGGAGGATGGGGTTTTAGGAGCAAGAGTCTGTGATTTCTGGAACCGTGACACTGACCTGTCTTGGATCACGCAGTGAGGCCAAGAGGTGGGAAATGCCAGCACGGGGAGGGGAGGGGCAAAGTCCGCCGCAACACGGCTGGATGAAATGCAAAACCTGGGGCATGGAGTGGAAGCCAAAGTGGAGTCAGCCGGGGCAACACGGCTGAAAACAAGTGCCATCATCATAATAAGAGTAGAAACCCTACGTCCTTACCGTGGTCCACAAGGCGCTCACGATATTCTCCTCGTGGCACTCGCTCTCTGATCTCATCTCTGCTGCCCCTCCCTGTGCATGCTGCTGTCAGCCACACTGGCCTCCTCGCTCCTCCTCAAACGGCCAAGCTTGCTCCCACCTCGGGGTCTTTGCACATGCTGTTCCCTCTGCCTGGACCGTAACCACGGGGCTAGCCTGCTGGAGGATTAGACCGCAGGGAACGCCGGCAGGCTGTTCCAGCTGAGGCCATCCTAGACCAGCTAGCCCCGGGCGGGTCTATCAGCTGGCCATGAGTGAGTCTGTTCAAGACCAGCCAAGCCTGGTCCAGATCAGCAGAATACCGCAATGAAACTGCAGACATAAGAACTAATAAGTCTTCATGTCAGAGATCTTTGTTACGCAGCCATAGCTAACTGGCACCGGAGGCTGTGCCCCCAACTTTCTGTATGAATAATATAAGCCTTTACTCTGTCTCATGCTCCAAAGTCTTCATCATGAAAACGAGAGAATCGTGAAAACCTTCCTCCTTCCCTTGCCTGATGTTTCAGCAACATTCAGCGGTGGAGCTGCTAAACTTTTCCTCCCCTTGGCTTTTATGGCACCAGGGTCGTGTGGTTCTCCAGCTTCGTCTCTCTGTTCCCAGGTCGATCTGACTCCAGAGTCTGAACTCCATGCCTTTCATCAGCGGTCGGCTGACTGGATACCAGGGAGCCTTGGGGTTCCATAGGTATGAAGCCTCAAGGAACATCTAAGCAGAATCAGCACCCTACACTCTTTGCCCATCTCTTTGACTACCCATGTCCCCCCAAGAATCGTGAGCCCTTATTTCCTCTCCTTATCCACAGCCTTCATCCAGAACCATGTACTTCAGATAATCTTGAACTCGGCTATTGACCTCTTCTGGACTTCCCTGGTTCCTGACCCCATTTCCTGTTGAGGCCTCCTGCCTCTCCTTGGCTATGAGACTCTCTGTTCCGCCTTTTCATCTCTGTCCTCTGACTTCTTTCCAAGACTTCCAGCCAGACTCACCAGTTAGATAATGCCTCTTTGGACTGAGCTGTTGTTCTGACCAACATGGCTCCCTCCAGATCCAGCACCCAATGGTTGACAAACACCCTTGGTTCACCCTACCCTGTGAGTGGGACTAGGATACATGGTAATGTTTTTGTTTTTTTTTAATTTTTTTAATGTTTATTTATTATTGAGAGACAGAGAGAGACAGAGCATGAGCATGGGAGGGGCAGAGAGAGGACGAGACACAGAATCTGAAGGAGGCTCCAGACTCTGAGCTGTCAGCACAGAGCCCAACGCAGGGCTCGAACTCACGAACCCAGCGAGATCATGACCTGAGCTGAAGTCACACGCTCAACCGACTGAGCCACCCAGGGGCCCCTACATGGTCATGTTTAATATTCATGAACAACTTTGGCAGTTGATTTAGTCTTCTTCTCCACCCCCAAGTCCCTGGGGACTTTGATGTCCAATGTGAATGGACCAGTCCCCATCTTCACCTGTGGCCCTTAGCCTCCCCATTCCAATGGACTTCACTTTCCATCCACTTCAGCCGCCCACATCCATGTTCCTGACATGCTCAACCTTCTGCTTGAGCTTGAATCCCGGCCTCCTACTTACCAACCACAACCTCCTACCATTTCAACCAAGCCCTCCACTTGCATTCTTTCTTATTCACAACACCATCTCTTCCTGGCCCGCTCTCCATCAGTGATCTCCTCTCTTCCTTGTATTTTCAGCCTCTCCCTCTCACTCATCCTCACCATTCAATCATGACAAATTCTTTTCAGGCTGGAAAAAAAAATGAGATCCCTCCAATAGCAGATGCTCTCAGTACCCTACCCTCAGTTTTTACTCTTGGCCCATCCACCTTTGCTCCTATAACACCTCCTTCTCTCTTGGCTTCACCTGGCTGACACCTACATGTCCCTTAAAACTCAGCTCCAGGGAATCTTCCGGACCCTCAGCTTCCCAGTCTGAGCTCCCACAGTCCCCTCTACTCAAGCCTATCAGAGCATTTACCACACTGAATATGAACTGTAGCACCTCATCACCGTGATACCAGGGCTTTGGCACAGGGACTCCCCTGTCAGTAGACTCAATACATGTTTGTTGAATGAACAAGTGATCTCCATTCCCTTCTGGCCATTGGAATAGGAAACTTACTGTCTTTTCACTTCCCCCTCCTCCTTTCCTAGTTTAATGCCAACGCACATAGTAGGTGCTCAGTAAATATTTGCCGAGTGAATCAATGAACAGAAGACACAAGAGACAGGCATCCATCCCTTCCTCGTTTTTACAAGAGAGCCCTGGGGAGCAGAGACAAATCAAAGTGAACTTCCTACAGTTTTGCTAAAATGGAATTTGCCAAAGACGTCCTGAAAAATGGATTTAATTAGGCCCGTTAATAGGGGAGTCATTGGTGGCTAAGATTTAAAGCTGTGCCTGGAAAAGGTATCGATGATTTTACCATTTTAAATTATATAGGAGGTTATTTCTTACTCCTGCCTTAATTAGAAAAATGCATCTCGACGGAACCTCAGCTTTGGTGGGAAATAAAGCCAAAGGTAGAGGCAAGATCCGCTATTTCATCGAAATGGAGCATCAGGCATCACAGCAGACCACGCGCTGGTTCAGCCCAGAGGTGCTCCAGATGAGAGAAGGGGGTTAGCAGCACCGCAAAGCCAGATCTCATTAGGCTAACGAGTGTCAGCGCAACTCGATGTGGCTTTTCATTGCAAGAAACATCCAGGAGGGGGAAAGGTGCGGTGGTCCCTAATGAAGGCACGCCATTCCGCCTAGGTTTCCAGAGCCCCGTGGATTTCTTGCATTCCGTTCTGCCATCGGGCAGCTGTCGAGGTCCGGGCTCCCATTGGTTCCGCAATCAGATCCTGGAAGAGACACGCCTTTATTCTCACCGGGAGCAGAAAATCTCAGCTGTTCCCCAGATTCTGGAGCCAAGTAAAAGCTCCCTTTGGGGCTCTCGCTTCCTTCAGATACAAAGAGCCTGGAACACCCACTGGAACACTTCTCCAGGGACGCAGGAAGTGTCTGGAAGAGCCTGGAACACCCACTGGAACACTTCTCCAGGGACCCAGGAAATGTCTGGAAGAGCCTGGAACACCCACTGAAGACTTCTCCGGGGACCTAGAAAATGTCTGGAGACCTAATAGGACATCAACCATTCTATACATCTTTATTGAATATAAGGAGGTGACAGACACCATTCTAGGCAGAGCTGGGACCAGGGTGAGGCAAGTGAGGAACTCAACTCAGGGGCTAAACTTAGGAGAGTGATTGAAAAAAAAAAAAAAAAAAAAAACTCAGCAATCAAGATAACCAAAATGTTTATGCAATATTATTAAAAACAAAAACGAATGCAAAAGCATCTACGATGAACAAAATATCAAAATTTTAATCACAGAGAGGATTCTAAGCCTGTGCTTGGAGGACCTGCCTCACCCACCCTACCCATCCCCAGCCCGGGTTCTAGGCATCGGGGGTACAACAGCGAGCTGATCAAATCGCCCCCCTCACACAAATGCCAGGCTGTGTGCGAGACAAACGAGGAACACAATAACTGAGTCAAGTACAGAGGGCTGGGGAAGGGTCTTCTGGAGGGAGATAAAGCCAGATGGGGGGTATTTCCATTAGAAACATCTCAAAACCCCCTCCCCGCCCCAGACTTTCTACTACCCAGTGTAGCAGAAGGAACAGGGACTGTTGGGTCACTCCAAGGCCAGCTTGCAGCCCCGTGACCCACCCGCACTAGGCCTTAGGGCAGGTCACTTGCTTTCCAGCTCCCTTCTTGGTGCTCCGTCATCTGAGGCGTGTAAAGGCGAAAGCCCATAATAACAAAGACGTTTGGGAGCTATCGCTCTGCAGGGAGCCCCACGCCAAGTTCACCGTGTTCATTCCCTCACGTAACCCTCGCCGCGCATGTTTCCATCATGGGGGAAGCGGACACCTGATGTTGAGCAGCCTGCCCGGGGAAGGCGAGGCTTTGAGGTTCTCCGGGCCAAGTTCAAGTCCGTAATGTTGGGCACCTCAGAGCCAGGGTCTGTGGTCTGTGCTCCTTCTGTGCCTAAGTGACCTCAGGCAAGTCCCTGGATCTTTCTGAGCCTTGTTGTCCTCATCTACAGAATGGGGATACTCAGGGGGGGTCCCCCTCTGGGACCACTGAAGCCAGGCGTCTGGCCTATGGTGGGTGCCCCATAGAAGTGAGCGCCCCCTCTTGCCCCTGCCCCTGCCCTGGCCGCAGTACCAGTCTCCAAGGTGACGGGGCAGAGTCGGCGGGTGAAGTTCAAACGCAGCCCATTTCCAATTTTCCTGACAGCCTATTTCATGGATCACAGAGACGCAAGTACAGCTGCTTATTCAACGGAGGAAAGAATGAATTCATTTTCATTCCTTAATACCCGATGTGACCTATTCTCGGTTGATCTCTCCTTTCCAAGGCTGCAGCCCTTCCCGCGGACTTTCAATTTGGCCAGAAAAAGAAAATGTGCGGTAATGACAGAATATCCTGCCTGGAGAATGCTGGGAGCCGAATCACCACCGTGCTGGTAATAAGTCCAAATGAAAGATATTATGTCACCTCGTTTGAATTAAACAGATGAACTACAGTCCTAGACCATTAAAAATGAACCAATCTGCTGGAATGCTTCCAAGCTCTCAGAATTCAGTGCCCCTAAAAGGTGCTCGGCTCTAGCGGGGTTTTATATCCTCATTTTCTGCCAATAATTCCTCCACTCTGTGAACGTGGAGGAATAATTTGGTGAAAAGGAAGCTGACCCTTCAGCAGTGGCCTCTTTCCAAGGACGGCCCTGGCTGTGCTAACTCAGGGCCAACCAAGCCCCTTGCTGGTGCCCTCTGCCCGGGAGCGACCGGTTGGGGGTTAATCCCGAAGCCCCGCAGAGACACAGGGCAGGCAGCCAGGGCCCCATCTGCAGACTGGGTGATGGTTAAGTACCCCGGCAATGTTTTCTCCACCGGGAGCTTGGAGAGGGGGGCTCCCCACCTGCACCCCAAAAGCCCAGAGAGAGAGAGGCAGTTGATAGTGTGGCCTCCCTTTACAAACAGGGAAACTGAGGTGCCTAGGATCACACGTCCAGCGTGCCCGGGGGGGGGGGGGGCAGAGGCTGGCGGGGCCCTCCCAGTCCCACTCTGCCATGCTGCCACTCCCTGTGTCCCTGAGCACGCAGCTCCCACGGTGTCCCACACAGGCCCTTCCGTGACACAAGTGGCTTCTCCCTCAAGCGCTGCCCCCCCCCCCCCCGCTTGGTCCGTGGCTCAGGCACCGCTTCCCCTGTCGGACAACCCGTGTCCCTATCTGCAAACCTGTTCCGCTCAGGTGCCCCTCAGAGTAGACTAGACCGGGAGCCAGAAGACCTGGCTGCTGTGTGCCAGCCATGGTGGCCTTCGGAGGTCTCCTTCTGCTCACTGCGACTCAGCGTCCTCATCTGTAACTTGGCACTTAATAAGCACTTCGTCTGCCAGGGTTCCCCACCTCAGCACCAGAATCCCACCCAGCTCCCGTTCAGCCTCCTTCTGGCTTTAGGACTCAGCACCTGGCTAAGATATAACCCTACCCTCTCATTTAACCCACCCCCAAAATGAGCGACTCCAGCTTGCCTTACGTTGATGATAAAGGTTTTGCGTCACCACAGGATACTAGGGGTGATTAAACCTCGTGAACTTCCCAAGCATCAGTCACTGCTCTGGATGCTTTACGTTTGTGCGTTCGGCAGCCCGAGGGCTCAGCAGGGTCAAAACCTCCCTGACCTCCCTGACATGCTCCCTGACCTCGAGGATATCGAAAGCCAGCATTTACTGGCCCCCTTTCTCAAAAGAGGAAACCGGCTTGAGGAGGCTTGGATAACCTGACATGGCAGCCGGGAGGAGACAGGGCCTGGGGTGGGGGGGTGGGGGGTCCATGTCTGTCTGACCCCAGAGCCCACACCACCAAGGACTTGCTGGTAGTTTGGGGCCCGCGGGCCTGGCAGGCCAGCCCGGGCATCTGAGAACGCACTGCCCACGACCCTGGGTCTCACCGGACGGTTCCCAAGCTGGAGTGTGCGTGCCTCAGAAGGTCCGGGGAGGAATGTCTTCACAAACCTGTGGGCCTGACAGGTGAAGCGGGTTTTCAGGGGTCATTTTGACTACATAGGACTCCAGCTCGGGTTAGGACGGCCGCCTCAGGTTGCTCGGGACCGTTCAGGAAGGTCTCCCATCCCAGAAACCCCCTCAGTCACGTGCTGAACGGAGACAGTAATTCCCACAGACTGCTTACCGCCCTGCGTGTTCTGTGCTCAGGGTGGCCTCGGCTGACCGGGAGGGACCCCTTTCCGCCTTGCCTGGCGGGGCGCTGGTCTCCCTCTGGTGGTCTCTTGAGATTCCACCCCGGGTCAGTACTTGTGTGCCACCTGAGGCAGACAAGGTGGACAGACACTTGGCATCCACTCTGGGGGCCTTGACCTCTCCACGCCCCACAGCCTGAAGCCTCCAGAGCGTGAGACATAGGGTCTCCAGGCTCCGGGTACTTCGGGCTTGCTGAGCGCTTACTGGCCTCACTGAATCCTCGCCACGGCCTGAGGGGCCATGACCCCGCAGACGAGGCAACTCTAGCAGGCTCCAGTGACAGCCCCACCCAGGTCCTGTTGGCCCTCCAGGGTTGTCAGCCTCCGTCCGGACGCGGACAGTACTGAGTGACGGCTTCTCCCCCCAGCGTGCCCCTGTGCTCCGTCTCCCTCCGCCCTCCTCTGCCTCAGGGCTCCTCAGGCATCACAGGGGTTTGCTCAGGGAGCCCGTGGCTAACCCCCCAGGCCCCTGAGATGTGCTCCATTCAGCCTCTGAGAGGCCCAAGCCGACTCCCACATTCTCTGGAACGCCCCCATTACTGGCTTCCCTGCCTTCCCTGTCTTGCAGCCCCACCTCTTCACGGGGCTTCTTGGGACTCCCCCCCCCAAATAAACTACTGGATCCAAGCCCAGGCCTTAAGGCTGCTCTTGAGGGAACCCAAACTGAGACAGAAAGGTTAGGTAAGTCGCCAGGGATCACACAGCTGATAAGCAGCATTGCGAGGATTTGAACTCAGACCTCTGAGCGCTTGCTGGTTACTTTGCTGTGCGGTTCTCATACTTGCTCTAGGAAATATTCTTGCCCCTCCTCATCCTCAGGCTGCTTCTCCTCCGCCCTCCCCCCCACCCCCTCCTCCACACGCTGAGTCCACAATGAAGACCACAAGATGGGGTCTTGCCACAGCTAACGGGAGCTGGATGACGAGCCCTGAGAGAGGATCACCCGCTTTCGGCCACCCCAGCATCCCCCTGCTTCCTGCTGTCCCCCACCCCTCATCCCCGCCCAAGGGGGCAGCCCTGTGACCTCATCTTCAGCTAAAGCTGAACATTCATAAGGGCCATGTTTTATGGCCCAATAATGCAGGCCACAGATGCCCCAGTGATTCATCCCATCCCTAAGCGGAACCTCATAGAAACATTCAGATGGAAGATGAGGCCCGACTGTTGAGGAGAAGTGTCTGCTCTGTTCATTACGTGCAATTAAAATGATTGGAAGCTTTCTTAGTCTGGGAGGACACTTCTCAGAAATTTGCAGGGGAAACATCATGTCAGAGACACTTAAAGGCACGCCTATTGCAAGGGAAAAGGGGGAAGTAACCTAAATGCTCACCAGTTAGAATGGACGAATCACGACGCTCATCAATAGGATACCCTACAGTACTGGAAGTGAACTTGAGCTGCGACACAGCACAGAGGAGTCGCACGTGGTGTTGAGCGTAAGTTGGAAAAGCACGCATCAAGAACGCCATTTATATCAAGATTGATAGCATGCGACACAATTCCATGTTGGCTTAGGGGTACGTCCTCTTCTACCCCCAAGTACAGAGACGTGCGTCAGATTCAATGATGAGCGTGAGATTCTGGACTGCCACGGAGAGAGAATGGGGAGGGGTAGATGGGTTTGGAGGTTTATCAGTAATCTCTTCTTTTTTCTTTTTTTTATAGTGAGAGAGAGTTGGGCGGGGGGAGGGGCGGGAGAAGGTGAGAGAGAGAATCCCAAGCAGGCTTCTCATTCAGCATGGAGCCCGACACAGGGCTTGATCTCACAGCCCCAAGATCATGACCTGAGCCAAAATCAAAAGTCAGATGCTTAACCAACTGAACCATCCAGGAGCCCCTGTAATGTCTTCTTCCTTCCTTCCTTCCTTCCTTCCTTCCTTCCTTCCTTCCTTCCTTCCTTCTTTCCTTTTCCTTTCCTTCTTTCTCTTTCCTTTTTCTTTCTTTCTCTCTTCTTTCTTTCCTTCCTCTTTCTTCCTTCCTTCCTTTATCTTTCTTTCTTTTTCTTTCTTTCTTTCCTTCCTCTTTCTTTCTTTCTCTTTCTTTCTTTTCTTTCTTT
>NW_024412627.1:1512448-1544968 GCF_014898765.1 Herpailurus yagouaroundi
TTTCTTTCTTTCTTTCTTTCTCTCTCTTTCTTTCTTTCTTTCTTTCTTTCTTTCTTTCTTTCTTTCTTTCTTTTTCTTTCATATGTCCTAAATAATTTTAACAGCTGGGGGTGGGGCAGAATGCAACTCGGAGGAAGAATTTCCTTCTTTTGGAACAGTTCACCCCTCCAGGCCACGGCTAAGCTTCGTCTTGCTCCCTGCAGACGGTAGAAAGTCCAAGGTCCTGTCATCAGGGACCCAGGTCCATCCCTGGAACCACCTGCTCAAGTGCCAAGTGCACCTGAGAAGGGAGGTACCCACCACCTCTGGCCCCCAGGAATGCCTCTCACTACCCCCGGGACAAGCACTGCCTGCCTGGCAGCCCAATCAGGCAGTCAGGGGCCAGGCTTCGGGGCAGGCTAAGGATGGAATGAGCTTCAACGAGACAGTGCACGCCAGCATCTAGCTAGGTGCCCGGGGTGCAACACGTCCTCCATATCCGGTCATTCTACAGCCTGGCACCGGGCCCAGGAGTTCCCAGTGCCGCGGCCTGCGCTGGGCTGTGCCTCTCAGGGGAGCACACTCACCCCACTGCCCGGTGAGCACACAGGGGCGCTCCAGAGTGAACAAACACGGGTCGTTGGCCAGACGCAGCCAGACAATGGGGCCTCCAGCAAAGAGAACACGGTGTCCATCGCAGGGTCCCAGGGGAGGCTCTGGGATAAGAGAGCTCGCCAGGGGGAACGTTGGGGGCCAGTGGGCACCCTGGAGGGTGATGCTGAGAGCCGGAGGGTTTGTGGTTTCCAAAAAGTGTGTGCATGTTTATATATATTTGCATATGTCTTCATGTGGATATGCTTACATATGCATATACGCATGTGGATATATATTCTTGTGTGCACTCACGTATGCATATTCTTCTGTATTCATATATAAACATACTGTGAATGTATTTGCATCCGTACACATACGTACTTATGTATACATGCATACATATGTACGTATGCACATACACTTGTGTATTTTTTTTTCATGCAAACACCTATACTGTCTTGAATAGAAGGTTCCATGAGCTCGGACAGCGCTGCCACGGTGAACCTAGGGGCAGACCCTAGCCTGGGTGTTTCCTGTCCGCCCGGCTGGGGGAGCTGAGGTTCAGAGAGGTTGAGGTGGTCACGGGATGTCACCCGGGGGGAGGACACGGGAGTGGAACCACAGCAGGCCAGAGTCCCAAGATGGAGAGGGGCAGTCACTCTATTCATGGAGCACCGTCCCCCCGCCTCCCCGTTTTATTTTCCCCACAGCACTTCTGTCGGAAATGAGCCTGTGTGTCCCCCCAACTCTCGACTGTGAGGCCCAGCAAGGAGGGACTGCCCGGCTGTCTGTAGAGGGTCTAACAGAACACTTAGCATTCATTTCTCTTCCACTAATGTTTGTGGAGGGTTTAATCGCCACCACCCATTTGGGGCATCGCTAAGCACGGCTCCGAAGCAGACGAGCTGAGGCTCGAACCCACGCTGATCTCACCTCTGAGACACTAGGCTCTGCCCTTCCTCACAGCCCTTACCACGGTGCATGCCATTCGGCATGCTTCAGAAGGAGGCCGTGCCGTTTCTAGAAGGCCATCCTGCCCCTGACCCAGAGGCTCGTGGACCCCGCAGCTGGCCTTGACCCTGCTCTTCCTCGAGCCCCCAGATACAGCCCCTCAGCAAGCCCTGAGTCCTGCCTTCTAGATGCACCCAGGATCTCCCAGCTCTGCGGCCACTCAATGGTCCGGGCCCTCCCTGTCACTCCCGGATTCCTGCACTGGCCCCACCCAGCTCCTTGTCCCACCCTGCCCACCGGACGTCCCCCCATGCAGCGGCCTGCTCCAACTCCGGTCTGCTCATCACTGCTGACGAGTCTCCAGCAGCTCCCAACTCACCAGGGCCACAGGTCCTAGCCTCCCCAAGAGAATAAGGCCTTGCAAAATCTCTGCCCTTGCAAAGATATTCGAGCAGAGGGAACCAGCAATAAGGAACCGACACATCGAAAGACTTGCAAATTGCACTTAATGCCATAAAGCACATAAGTTAGAAAGTGACATAGAGAATAACAGAGGGGTGTTCTTGTAGAGGCCAGGGACACTTTAGCTGAGGCTTGAAGGCCAAGGGGCTGAGGGAAGAACATTCCAGGCAGAAACTTTTTTTCTTTTTTTGCCAGTGCAAAGTCCCTGTGGCAGGTAAGAGCTCCAAATAAGAAAACAGCCAACATGACCGCACCTCGAGGTGATGAAGGGGTAGGGTGTGATGTGGGACCAGTGACCGATGACATCCTAAAGAAATGCAGCTCAGAAGGGGCTCAGCCAGGAGGCACACCCAGATGTCATGATATGGCAAAGCAGGGGCCACAGGCCCCGTAGGAAATGTCCCCAGGAAGGTGGTCCTTGCCTCTCTCTGGCCATAAGTCCTTTTTCTACCCACCTCCAGCCCCAGCCACTGATGTAACTGGTGCCAGGACAGCATTGTCCTCCCTCCCACACCCACCCCGCCTCATAGACCCGTCACCATGGGAACCAGGCCAGCCAATCAGAACACTGCCCTTTGAAAGGCCACCTTATAAATTGAACTGCCTCTCCCCCAGACAAACCACACCCACCATTCAGAGGCCTCCCAGGGTCCCCTCCCCCTGGATAAACCAGATCACCTGTCCCTCACTTTCCTCCAGGGTACAACAGGGGAGTCTGGACCAAGCTCCAGGCCTCCCATCCCCCAGCTTAGAGCCCCAGTCACCCGCGTGGCCACACCATGACGCAGGAGCCACTCAGGGGCCCCTGAGACTTCTGGGCAGCAACCTGGGAAACGCGTGGAGAAGGGAGAGCGACTTGCTGAGCCTGCGACAGTCCAGCCTGGGGACATGCAGGGACAGTGACACCAGCCTGCTGGACAGCGGGTATGCAGGGGATGAGGAGAACAGCGAGGTCAGCCTGGTGGCCAGGAGACACATCGTGAGGTTGCACAGAAGTCTCAACACCCAGACAGACAGCGCCCAGAGCAGCCAGCCGTGTGCCATCTACTCCCCCAGCCAGATAAGGAGCCAGCCGGGCGCACAGAGCAGACCAGGCTGGAGGGGAAGAGCGACACCAGCCTGCCCAGCAGCGGCATCGGCAGCGGGGCCAGCAGCCTGACCAGCATGAGCTTCATCAGTCTGGGCAGCAGCGCCCTCAACTACCAGGTGAGTAGCGGGCTGTTCAGTTCCACCAGCAGCCTTCCCTCCAGCCAGGCCAGCAGCCGCCAGGGCACGCGGGAGGACGGCGGCGTGCAGACCGGGGTGAAAAGTAACACCAGTCTGCAGGAGGACGGGGCCGGAGGCAAGGCCAAGGCCAGCGACCAAGGTCGGGGGCAAGGCCAAAGCCAGGCCACCGAGGGCGAGCAGCCTGCCCAGACGTGCGTGCCTGCATGAGAAGGCTCACCGGCCACTAGGGTCTTGAAAACTGGACGTGAACCCCCAGCAAGCCCGGACTTTACCCAGAGCGGTTACGGCCAAGCAGACGCCTTTAAAAAGCACCCAGTGCGTCTGAACCTTGGGTGGAGAGCCCCGTTTGTAGCAACGACTGTCGGCGGCAGGGTGACGTGTAGCAAGAACTGTGAAAGGTAAGCACCACCTGCAGTGACCGTCAGCGATCAACGGCACGACCGTCTACTCTGAAGCTGCAGCAGGATCCTGGGGGGCTGGGTCTACCCTCCACTGCGAGCCCCAGCGACGAGCCACCTCTAACAGGATCCGTCAATGGCAAAACCATCTGTATGGAGAACCGTCACTGCGGGATCGCCAGCCAAAACTCATCAGTGGGGACGGTCGCGGTCAGCAGCAAATGCCAGCTCTGTTTTAGAACCATCTGATGTCAGAACCTCCCATGGAGAAACCGTGCGAAGTGGTGAGCACCGTCTACAGTCAACACCAACCGTGATGAGCTCAGGAGAAGCAAGCACCAGCCGCGGCTGGGACCGTCCGCGTCGGGAGCCAGCCGAAGGAAGCACCATCGACGGGAAACCACGACCCTGGGGAGCCGGATCCCTACCAAGCTCTGCAAGATGTGCTGCCTGCGAGAGCCAGAGAGGCTCCGGACGGGGCTCCCTGAGGCCCCGTCCCTGTCTCGATGTGCATCTCCAAGGAGGTAGAGGCGAGAAAGGAGCCCAGACACCTTCTCGGTTGAGATGCTTGGGACTGCTTCCTATGGCAGGACAATGCCATGGTCAATGCTTAACGGTGACAGAAACCAACCCAGCCAAGCATGGCTGGGATGAGACAGCTCTGAGCCGTTTAGCAAAAGTCTCCTGGACGGGTGGGAGGGCTGAGGACACTTGCCTGCCCCTTCTCAGGACCATAAAGCCCTTCCCCGGGGGGGGGGGGCTGACCGTGAAAACCCTGGGGAGGGAGCGTGTCCACGGAGGGGCGGAGGTCAGAACAGTCACGAAGACATCCACTAGGTACCAGAAGGAAAGCTGAGGGGCACCAGAGACAATAAAAAGTGTCTGGAGAGGCTGAAAGGGGGTGAGGTTCGTGTGTGTGTTCCCGGCCGAGGTTACAGAGACAAACTCAGACGCACTAAAGAGCCGTGTTGACAGGAGGGCTTAGCTACCAACTCTGTTACCTCCAGGCTGGTGATGTGGGGGAAAATGCTTACAATTTTGGAGCCTGAGTTTCATCATCTGGAAAATGGGAACGATACCCTCTATGTCATACATAGATAGAAGGGTCATGTGGATTACGTGAAAACGGCTTTTTTAACTTTATTTATTTTGAGAGCGACCGAGACAGAGTGAGTGGGGGAGGGGCAGAGAGAGGGAGAGCGAGAGAACCCAGGTAGGTTCCGAGATGCCAGCACAGAGCCCGACACGAGGCTCAGTCTCACAGACTGCAAGATCACGACCTGAGCTGAAGTCAAGAGTCAGACGCTTAACCAACTGAGCCACCCGGGAGCCCCTAGATGAAGTATTCTTGACCAAAACAAAAACCAAAAAACCGAAAACAATGGGCCCATAGCATCTGCTTAGAAGTCGAGGCAGATCACAGATGGTTTGCTAGGTTTCAGGAGTTAGCGGTTCTGGGTTCAAGGGCATCGCATGTCTGGACTGCTGAGGCCCTTCCTCTGGAGCGTGAGTACATTCTCCCCCACTCTCCTCCCAGCAAAATCGCTTAGCGGGAACAGAGCACCCACAACCCAGGCCCCTCCCAGCCCTGCCCAAGGGGGTCCCTGTCCGCCCATCGCCACCCCCACCTCCATTGCTGCCCTGCTCTCCTCTCAGAGGGTGACAGAGGGCACACAGAGGCAAAGTTGTAGGTGCTGCTGCATGCTGAGCCCTCGGTGTGGAGGCCACAGACCGCTCGGGCACAGAGTGGCCACCGTGAGCTCACCACCGTCCCCTGACCACCTCCTCCTGTCTCCTTTCTCAGCAAACGCCAGCATCTCACTCCATTGTTCGGGCTGGACCCTCATCACGAGGGGGGTCTACCCCTGCCTCAGCCCCACCTTTCATCAGTCCCTAACACCGCCCCTCCCCCACTGCTGACCCCCTAATCCAGGCCCCTTCCTCCCCGACCAGTGGTTCCCAGCCCTACCTGCACAGTAGAGTCACCTGGGGAATATCTACAAGATACAGATGCCCGGGCCACTCCAGAGACCTGGACTGGGCATCCGTAGTGGGTTTAAAGCTCCTCGGGTGATGAAAATGTACAGCCAGGGCTGGGAAGCACCTCTGCCCTTGCTGTGTTCCCCATCAAATGCACTTTCAAGCCCTGGGGTCTAAAACTGACACCTGCAGGAACGAGGAAGTTGCTACAAGGGAGCAGGGGAGGGGCTTTGGCACACTGGAGAGCATGCAACGCACACAAGGAGAAGCCAGAAGTTCAAAATTGTGTGTCAAATCTCCTGATTTCTTAACTATTTTTAACATTTATTTTTGAGAGACAGCGAGAGCGTGAGCGGGGGAGGGGCAGAGAGAGAGGGAGACACAGAATCCGAATCAGCCTCCAGGCTCTGAACTGTCAGCACAGAGCCCGACGCGGGGCTCGAGCTCGTGAACAGGCGCGCCTCAAATCTCCTGATTTCCAAACATTGGTCACAAAATCAAATTCTCTCCAAAAAGCGGGGGTAGTCAATGAAAACATTTCTGAAGGCAATTTCAGAACCACACACAGAGGCTTCTGCTTCTGAATAGAGAACACGGCGATCTTTCTGAAACAAAACTTGGCTTCTCTTCCCTAACTGCTTAAAAACTTCCAAATTTCCCCGCGGGCCAAAGGATTTGACACGGCCTTCAAGGCTCTACAACAAGCTGACCTGAATATGTTTTCCTTACCTGGACTCCTGCCTCCTCCCCCTAACCCTCTCTAGACCACCTCAAACCTGTCATGACTTATGTGCAGTAACATGTACTCGTTTTCGTGTACAGTTCTCTGGTTTTTGATAAGCACACGTGGTCAGCACACCCTCAATACCAAATAGTTCCATCGCACCTCAAAAGTCCCCTTTTGCCCCTTTCAGTCAGTTCCTCCCACCCAGCACTGCTGGCCAGTTTTCTGTCCCTTGTCTTCCAGAATGTCACACACGTAGAAGCGCACGTGGCAGGCAGCCTTACAAGCCTGGCGGCTTTCACTTGGCCATTTGTGACTCACCCGCGTTGTTTGCTGCTGAGTAATGTTTCATGGTCCATCAGGTCTCTGGTTGAGAGGCATTTGGGTTGTTTCCCAGTCGGGGACGTTACGAAACGACTAATAATCACTTACGTACAGGTTTTGGTATGAACATAAGTTTCTCACTTCACTCTGCTGAGCACCCACGAGTGGGATGGCTGCCTGGGACGGAAGGGTGCCTAGCTTTGTAAGGACCCACCGAGTCACTTTCTGAAGGTGGCTTTCCTTTGTGACTGCCAGCACTTTGTAATTTCCCGAGTTTGGGTTTTTCATTTTCGCCCTTGAAGTCCCTGTCCATTATCTTAACCCTAAGAGGTAGTTTGTACCGGTCTCCCATTATTAACTCGATTTTATAGATGGGGAAACTGAGGCACAGAGAGGCCAACTCTGGGTAGGTTAGTGGCAGGGCTGGTATTTGAACCCGTGCCGTTGGCCCCAGAGTCCATGACCTTAACCATTCCCTGCTTTGGACATTTAGGGTCCCGGCACACCCAGGGGACGGGCCGCCCCCACACGCAGAGCTCCCGGCCGGCTGTTTCTTGTCCCGAGCCCCTTAAGTGTGGCACCCCCCACTCTTCGTGTCTGCCCCCCTGAGGACAGCTGTCACTCCCCACCCCCTGCCTGTATCGTCAATGCCACTTCCGTGTCCGTAGCATCAACAGTGGCTGAATGAGCAAACAAAGGGGAGACAGTGGGTGAAGGATGAATTGCTGAGTCAGAAGAAAGCTGAGTCCCCCACGGCCTGCATCCCAGCGACCACAGCCCGTGGTCCAAAAGCAAATGCGGCTCAGGATCCGAAAATTAAATACCGCTCCGGGTGCACGCCTGAGCCCCCAGGGCCACTCCATCCTTCTCTCGCCGTCTGCCTGGCAGATACGTCTCGGCCCAGCTCTCTCCCAGCCCGGCGCTTGGGAGGCAGCAAGCTCTTGGAGCAGGGACCATTTTTCAAGCGGGTCCAGTGATTTTCTCCTTTCCTGTCCACGGGCTTGGTGCTGGGGACGCGGCATGCTTGGAGCGATGGGCTGGCTGCGGGCACTGGCTCCTGAATTATTAACTGGGCTGGGGAGAGAGTTGCTTACAAATGCTGTCCGTCCAGCAGCCCGGGCAGCTCACAGACTTCAAACAGGCCTGGAGCAGGGGGGCGGGAAGGCGAGGGACTCGGCCGGGGGGGGGGGGGCCCACACGCTGGCCAGATCTGAAGCCTCTCTTGCCGAGCGCTCCCTTGGCCTTCGCCCCCCGCCCCGGAAGAAGTTCATTTTTCTTGAGCTCTTCGCACCACAGTGCCTGCTTTGCTGGATTTAAGCAGCTGACGTCACCTCGTCCGCCCACTGCAAAACCAGTGGGCGAGTAGATGGAGTCTAGTGATCAGGGTACGTTCTGAGACACAGACCCTTGGTCTGTGGCTTAGCACGGGTAGGGAGCAGAGTAGGGTGTCTGAGGTTGGGTCCCCAGAAGGAGAGCTTGCGACGGTGGTTCTCATGAGGGGCGTTCCAAGAAGGGGAATGAGGGACACGGGATGGGGCTGGGGACTGGCCTCAGGAGGACCCCATGGGGAGCTCCGGAGCGTCTCCTGCAGCTCAGGCAAAGGCCCTTTGTACCCCCACACCCTGAACCCCCACACCCATAACCTCCTGAGCAAATGCGGCTCAGCGGGTTATGGGTGGAACAGCTCCAGTCCAAATGGGCCATTCTCCAGAGAAGGGAAAGCCACGAGCCACTTGTAGCTACCAGCCACCGCGTAGCCAAAACTGGTATGGTGGCCTCACGGGGTGATCAGGACCCCAGCTCCTTCTGGATCTCCGTTCCACCCTCCTCCAGATGAGGTCCTCATCCTCATGGGCCAAGGTGGCTGCCCCAGCTTCCCCAACACATCTCCATCCAACACATCAAGGAGAGCAGGGGGAGGAAGGAGAGAAGAAAGGTTTGACCCTTCTTTCTTAAGGAGACGCCCTAAAAGGGTCCCACAACACAGCTACATGGAGCTGTAAAGGAGGTGAGGAAATTCGGTCCTCATTCAAGAAACAATGTGTGGGAATAAAAACTGGCATCCTGTTAGTAACAACGGAGGAAGGAACGGATATTGAGGTAAATACTCCCCCCCCATCCATTCTCCCTTCAGAAGCTAAAGGGGCTTTTTAACTCTCTACAAAAAAGAAAAATCACTTTTACTTAAAATCTCTGCGGTTGTTGGCAAAAATGGCCCTAATACTTAGCAGCTCCTCCCACTGAGAGGAGGAGTTTGCTTCTCCCTCCCCTGAATCTGGGCTGATCTCGTGATGTGTTCCGACCAGCAGGAAGGGACTGACGCTCCGCAGCTCCTGGTCTAGGCCTTCAGAGGCCTCGTGGCTTCCGTTCACACACGCCCTGCAGCCACCCTGGGACCAAGCCCGCGCTGGCCTGTCACAGGAGGAGAGAGTCCCCAGCTCCCCCAGCCGTGCCTCCCAAGGCCGTCATAAGCCAGCCGGCCCCGTGTGACCCACCAGCTGACCCTGCACACATGAACGAGTATGCCCAAGGGCAGCTGGGCCTGACCCAGGCCGGAAGAGCCACGAACCCAGCCCAGCACAGCCTGCTGTCCTGCGGGCTCCCAACCAGAACTAGAGATGGCTGCTTTAAGTCATTGTGGTTGGGGACAGTTTGTTACACGGCCCAGGCTAACTGATAATGCTCCGATGACCTCCCCTTGCTCTCAGGATAAAGAGCAACGACCAGCAGGGGTCGGGCCTTGGCTGACCATTCCAGCCTCATCCCAAGCACGCTCCCCTCTGCGGGGCCTTCACTTCCACAGACCCACTGACCCCGAATCTTTGCAGCTGCCCCGTCACCCGGTTACTGCCTCCCCTTCCTGCGGAGCTCAGCTCACATGTCACTTCCCCAGGGAAGGCTGCCCTGGCCCCCCCGACCTGACCCACGCTCTCGGGCCACCACGTCCCTCTCTTCCACAGCACTTATGCTTTACATTTTGTCATTTTACACTTCTTCATGGGATTCTTAGATTAAATCTGCCTCGCCCGCAAGGCTTCAACTCCGCGGGAGCAAGGACTGGGTCTATTTGGCTCCCCGTTGTGTCCCCAGAGCCCAGAACAATGCCTTTTCACAGTGGGTATGGCCGTTGTGTCTCAGAATGCACATCCGCGCCCTGCATACAGTAGGCGCCCAATACAGACTTCAGGATGAAGGAGTTGAATCTGAGCATTGCCAAAGGCCATCGGTGGAAGCTCGTCACGCCTTGACTGTAATGTTAGTTCTTAAAATATGAAAGGTGACAAAAATGGGAGCCCACAGAGGTTTTAAGTGACACACACAGACTCATCAAGTTTGTCACAAATGTGACTATGGACAGCCTTACCTCTTGGGCTCATCTGAGTCCTTAGGGCCACCTGCTTTTCTCAACGGACGTCAGTTGCAGTTTGCAAAAACGTGCCTAGAATCCTTTCTTCCTGATAAGAAATCCTTCACTTACATATCCCGTGAACCGCAGTGTGAGCACAGGATGCCCTCACATTCATCCCAGAATTCGCGGCGATTCCGAGAGCGGGCTCAGGGTTCGGAATCCCTGGGCCTGAGTCTTGGCTCTGACGCACAAGAGCTGCATGCCTCGGGACCCGTGCCTTAACCTGCCGAGCCCTCAGTGCCATCATCTGTAAAACGGGGGTGAAAAAGCTCCTCCTAGGGTCGTGAAGACGTGAGAAACCAAAGAGGAATGAACGAATGAGCTCAGGCCCATGCTGGACAGCGGAGAATCAAGTCAGAAAAAGACACCTTTGGGCTGTTCCGAGCTGGGGCCACACACCAGAAGTACCAGCCCCCAGGCTTCGCTTAAAGACCCAAACTGCTGGCTACCTGAGATTTGGAAACCCTGGCCCCCCTGCCATTCCCACCTGCCAGCAAGCAGCTGGAGCTCACCTCCCCTGCTCCAGACTCAGGCCTTCGGGTGTGCGACCCCGGGCAAGCAGTGCAGATAGTTGAGCAGTGCAGCCGAGCAGACGATGGGGTCCGGGAGGGCAGGGGGCCCTGCTCAGCCTGCAGCCTGCAGCCCGGGTAGACAAAAAGGCAGGGCACAGGCTCTGCCCCCACACAGGACCATGCAGGTGGCAATGATAGGTCGGTCCCCTTCCCTGGCTTTAGTTTACCCCAAAGGTACACGAAGGGGCTCTAGCAGCCTGATGGCTTTTACCCATTGCTCAAGTGTACCTGAAACCATCATTGCTCCACTCCCACCCCAAATGAAAGTAAACCCACACGCACGTGTGAGCAGAGCTTGCCGGGGAGAAGGCTGGGCAGCGGGGCAGGGCCCTGAAACCCCGTCTCATCAGTCTGGGCCCACAAGCGCCGGGCCAGGCGAGGAACACGCGTGAGTGCCACCTGAGCCCGACTTGCCTGTCACACCTTAGACTGAACTCTTTCAACTGGCCCCATGTGGCCTATGTACCAAACAATGACTTTTTATTTCCATCAGGTGGCCCAGTGACTGGGTGGCTCAGTCGGTTGAGCATCCGACCCTTGACTTTGGCTCAGGTCACGATCTCACGGTTCACAGGACCGAACCCCGCCATCCGGGCTGCTTGGGATTTTCTCTCTCTCTCTTTCTCTGCCCCTCCCCTGCTCGTGCTCTGTCTCTCTCACTCTCAAAAGGAATAAACATGAAAAAATTTAAAAACAGTGTGCTTCCCCATTTGTCTTGAAGCACGCGGCCCTCTTAGTCTGTCTTTCACTTTCCCGTGTTTGCTGGGCGTGTGGCTCTCAAGAAAGAGTCTACATCCTTCCTTGCTTTGTGGGAGAAAACTAGGGTTGCAGTGACAGAGATAATGACAGACAGCGGCTGTCGTCAGCCTCAGGACAGGAAGGCGAACGGGAAGAGGGGGCACGGTGGTGATCTGGCACACACAGGCCACCCCACACCAGCCAATGGCTGCCCTCAAGGAAGAGGTTCCAGGTGGCCAAGTCTGCTATTTCTAGAAAATCAGAAACCCAGACTTTTGATGAGAAGTCTCCTGACTTAAATATTATTACTAACTTTTCTGCCAAACAAGACCCTGTTCCAACAAAACACACCCATAGATGCAGACTTACCCCAGGAGCCACCAGTGTGAGACATCCACCCTGAGACGGGCCTCGGAAGCCAGTTCTCCTTGGAGGCTGGCTGCCTTCCCACCCTGAACTTGGCAAGATCAAGTCTGAGCCGACAAAAGAACCCCGCACAAACTGCCCCCTGTCCCCCCAACACAGAGAACAGATGTGACACGTGAACTGAGGCAAGAACGCAGCTGGAGATTGGATGGATGGACCTTGGAAACACAAAGCACAATTTGCTCAAAACTGGTGACGGGCAATCGGTCGGACCAGGCTGAGAAGGGTTCACACCGACACCAGAACGCAAGAACCACCAATGCTCCGCACGCCAGTCCCTGGAGCTTTCTCAAACAAATCCGAACGAGTATCCAGCACCCCACTTACACCTTCGCTGGCTCCCCATTGCCCTCAGAGTGAGGTCCAAATGCAAGGCCTTAACTTGACCTTAATGCCTTAGGTGCAGCCTCTTCTCTGGGGATCCTTGCCATGTGCCCCAGGGGCCCCTGATGTCCCCACAAAAGTACTTTTCCTTCTCTCTCTCTTCTGGGGCTTTTTTACAAATGTTATAAAAATGTTATAACCTAGAACACCCTCCTCCTTCTTTTCCTACCCAACTCTCTCCGTAGGATTCAGTGCAGGTGTGGCCTCCACCAGAAAGCCCTCCCTGATCACACCTCAGGCTGAATTTAGGTGTCACTCCCGCACCCACGACCTTCTCCTTTCCCCCATCTGTGTTCAAGTCACTGTGAGTTGCAATTATCCGCTTCCTAGATGGTTTCTCCCCCAAGGAGACAGTATCTTCAGCACTTAGCACAGAGTAGGTACTCAGTAAATGTGTGAAGGAAGGAAAGAAGGAGGTCTGAAATGGAATAGAGACCATCCCCCCAGTGCTTTGGGGTATATATCTCCCTGGGGACAGAGGCCTCAATGAGTACTCAAAGGCCTTTCCATCCCTTGGGCCTCAAAGAATCACAGTTCAGAGTTGGCAGGATTGCTACTCAGAGAAGGACAGACTTTATCGATGGTCACACAGCAACATGGGAGCAAAACTGCATGGAAAGTTCCAATCAGAACTCTGCTGTTGTGGTTGGCTTCTGTTTGCTTCCCCAGATGCCCCTCCCCCCACCAAGGGCTCAGGGAAAAGTCAAGGTGATGGGGCTGGTGGCGGGGGCTGGGGAGGGCAGACACAGAAGGTCTTTTCTCTTCTGGGTCTTCATGGGCATTATAGCTCTATGAATTATTCACCAGAAAATCTGCTTGAGGTAGTGTCTTAGTCTTAATTTTCAATTCCCCTAATGCTGGCCAATTCTGTGCTGAAAAGCTCTCAATTATTAATGTTTCTAAAGCAATATTTGTTTTCTCTGCATCCAGCAACAACCAAGGCCTCAGAGCTAGTGATCCTACCCCCGAAATTCCCACAGAGCTTTGCCTTGCTGAGGAAGCATTTCAAAGGGGTCAGGGGTGTGTTAGGGTACGGCAGCCAGACTGAGAGCATTAAGCCCATGCAGAGACAGGTACTTAAAGGTTTTCCATTTTCAGGAACTCCCAGGACGAAGGAAACTGTACAAACAGCAAAAACAATGACTATGTATTTGTGTCTTATGTGCCAAACGTGAAGCTAAACACTTTACTTTTACTTATTTGACTCCATTTTCTTTGGAAATTCAAATAATTCCTTTCAACTGCAAACAATTCTTAAAACTGCATTTGGAGTCAAAGCCCTGTGTTATCAAAATCATAAGGAGAATTTCTTTTTTTTTTTTTTTAAGTTTATTTACTTCGAGAAAGAGAGCACACACACGCGGGCGCACGTGCAAGCAGGGGAGGGTCAACGAGTGACTGAGGGAGAGACCGAACCCCAAGCAGGCTCCTGGCCGTCAGTGCAGAGCCCCACGCGGGGCTCGATCCCACAAACCGTGAGATCACGACGAGCAGAAATCAAGAGTCGGACGCTTAACCGACTGAGCCACCCAAGCACCCCTGCAAATCAAAAGGAGAATTTTTAGGTAAGGCAGAATCAGTTCTACATTAACAAGACCAGATCCGACTTGGGGATGGATTCTTTAGCCAAACTGTAGAGAATGGAAAGTGTTTACAGAAAACGGTATCTACCCATGTACTCAGAGGTGCACACTATATGCTGGCATTCAGAAGGTGTTCTCAAAGAGCTTTGTTTTATTTTCTTGGATTTTAAGATGCCTAAGGCCCTCTTCATCCTCGATCTTGGGGGCCAGATAGCACTTCACACGCCCCACCCCAGCAATCTTACACTCTACCACAAGGGGTCCATCTGCCGGCACACGGAGTGCTACTGTAGGGGAGAGTGGGGTTGCTTTCATAAAGAGGTTCAGGGACCTCGGTGCAAAAGCTAGCTGAACTTGGTTCACTCAGCTCTACAGTAACAGCGTCCTCCTCTTTGTCAACGTTATTCCTTTTCGACCACTTAATACTTCCGTTCCCAGGTTTCTGCACCTGGAGAAAATCTCGCTCTGTCTTTTGCACAAAAGGCTACACCAGGGTCCCCAGCGTGACTGAGATCTGGGCATACAGGTGCGCATTCACCAGAAGGCATCTTCGCTCCACAGCTATACTCTGCGTCTGGATTTCCAAGTTCAACATCTAAGTCCGCTGACTTCATCTCATAGTCTGAAACCTTTCCCTGCTTTGGAGCTTCAAGTACCAGCATTGAGGTCCCTGCATCAGCTCCAACCCTTCGCATAACGACGTCGTCAGTGCCAACCCAGTTTTGTATTTTGGACGTGCTGGTGAGGTTCACGGTCACGGCCAAGTTGTGGTCACAGCTGGACGTGTGGAAACGCCGGGAGCACAGGGGCGAGCTGCACCGGGGAGGCGTGGGATGAGTCGACACTGGGCAGGTTCACACCCCCAGGCTGATGTCCCAGGGGGCCTTGATGATGACGTCCTTCAGCGGCCCCAGCACCTTCTTCAGGATGGAGCCCTGGACTGGGCACGCCTGGAACACGATGGCAGAGTCACAAGGATGAGGCTACAGGTGGAGGGAAGGAGGAAGGGCTGGCCAGCTTAGGTGTCACAGGGTGACAGCAAGCAGGGAACGTGGTGGTGAGAGCCTGTGACCCAGGAAGATCACAACCTACTTATGCAACTTACAAAACTTCTGGGCAGTAAGACTCACCAGTCCCATTTTACAGATGGGAAAACAGACTCAGAGAGGCCCCATCTTTGCCCATGGTTCCTCACCTCATCAATGTGGAGAACAGGATTTGGACTCCAAGTCTACGTGACTCCACGGGCAGCACCTTCTCTACCTTGACACTATGGTGCCCCCTGGGGTTTTAGCTGCATACAAGGAAGAACTTTCTGGAAGCAAATTATGTTACTCTCAAAGAGCACTTGGATGAGCCATTGGCAAGAGGAAGATACGAATGGGAGGAAATTCTGAAGGTGGGGGCAGCAGAACCGAGGGCATCTGTGGTGCCCCCACGAGGGACGGCTCTCCTTTATTGTGACACAGCCGTGATGGCAGGGGGGAGGAGGGGTAAGAGGCAATCTCTGTCAACAGTGACAAAGGCATCCACGTGCACCTTTAACACTCAGGCTCAATGACGGACAAAGGGCACGAAGCCTGGCAGAATAGACGCTTCAGAGTCAGACCAGCCTAGGAGGGCGTCCCCAGCTGAGCCACCTGAGCCAGTCCCTTACCCCCTCTGTGCCTCACTTTCCCACGTCCTTGAAGCAAGTTACCGCCGGCCCCTCCCTCACAGGCTCATGTGCCACACAGCAGGGAGAATGCCCATTCGGGGCCTGGCACACCGCGAGGGACCAACGCATGCCAGCCTCCCTACCCCTTCTCTTCATCGGAGCAAGAGGCTGACGTTTTCAAAAAGATGTGCTAAAAACCAGGGGGAAAGACAGAAAGGAAGCAGACAGAGAAAATACCCTTTGTTTTGCAAGGCTCTTTGGTTGCAAGAGGGAAAAAAATCCACTCAAAGAGCTGGAGCAAAAGGAGAGGGGACAGAGAAAAAGGAGCAGCTGACTGAGGACAGAGCGGTCCCTTTCAGGACAGGGCGCGGGTGGGGTCCCGCAGAGCCCAGTCAAGGAGCACACGGCAGACAGCCTCCGGGGCCAGGACCGCTCTCTGGGCGCCTGCCTCCTCTCGGCCCTCCCACATCTCGTTTCCCTGTCCCTTCCAGTGTCTGCTCCTCTCTCCTCCCTCTGCAAACTGGCCTTCCGGCTTCTCTGCAGAGAGAGACGGCCACCTCGGGGCCCTGAGGTTTGAAGTCCTTTCCCCGAACACTCTGCAGCCTGCTGAGCATCTTTGAGGTCTCGTTTCCAAATTGTGATTGGCCCAGCTTACTGTCAGGCATGGATCCTGGGCCAATCGGATGGGAGGTGGCAGCGGTGGTGGGGTACAGACTGCAGCTGGGGCTTATGATCTCAAAGCAATGCAATTCCACACAGACAGTCCTGCATCCCCACCAGGATGGCTTGAATTAATGTCCTGACAACACCGGTCGGCGGCAAGGCTGTGCAGCAAGGGGAGCTCTGCCCCTCTGCTGGTGGGAGTGGGAAGTGATGCGTCCACCCTGGGAAACTGCTTGGCACGTCTTTCAAAGCCAAACGAAGGTACCCCTGCCCCTTGACCAAGCAATTCCACGGCTGAGGAGACGTCCAAGGTGAATGATTGCTTACGACCACCTGAAGCAATACCTGAAATGTTCACAGCAACCCCAGACCGCAAAGAACCCAAACATCCATCAACAGTAAAGTCAGATGAATAAATTGTGGCATGTTCGTCATATTGCGAAGCGCTGAGAGAAGAAACAACTACCACCATGTGCAACGTAGACAGAGCTCGCCCGGCACGACATTTAGCGAAAGAAGCCGTACCCAAGAGGGTATACACTGTATGATCCCATTTACCAAAAAGTGGATCAGTGGTGATCAAGACTACACTACAGGTTATCTTGGGGGAGTATCAGCTGGGAGAGGGCACAAGGGAGCCTCCTGGGACATTACAAATGCTCCATATCTTCTTTCTCCGTGGTGGTTACGTAAAGAAATCATCAAGATGGGGGCGCCTGGGTGGCTAGGTCGGTTGAGCATCCGAGTTCGGCTCAGGTCATGATCTCGCAGTCTGTGAGTTTGAGCCCTGCGTCGGGCTCTGTGCTGACAGCTCGGAGCCTGGAGCCTGCTTCCGATTCTGTGTCTGCCTCTCTCTCTGGCCCTCCCCCACTCACAGTCTCTTTCTCTCAAAAACAAATGTAAAATAATAAAAGACTTCAAGACTGTAAAACATACATATATACATACATACATACATAAATTTTTAAAAATTGACATAAAAAAAAAGAAGAAATCATCAAGCTGAACACTTAAGATTTGTGCCCTTTACTATATGTAAGTCATTCCTCAGTTAAAAAAAAGAAAGGGGGCGCCTGGGTGGCTCAGTCGGTTAAGTGTCCGACTTTGGCTCATGTCATGATCTCACCGCTCGTGAGTTCGAGCCCCACGTCGTTGGGCTCTGTGCTGACAGCTCAGAGCCTGGAGCCTGCTTTAGATTCGTGTGTGTCTCTCTCTGCCCATCTCCTGCTCACACTCTCTCTCTCTCTCTCAAAAATAAATAAACATTAAAAATTTTTTAAAAAGAGAGAGAGAAGGGCATATTATGGCCATAATACGTATAACATAGAATCAACTACATAAACAACCACACAGTCACCTTTGTCTGGAATAGATGGAGTAAACATACACATGTATGTGTGTTTATTTTACATATGACATATGTGTATATATATATGTATATCTTATATATAGTATGTGTATTACATATGTATAATATATGCATTCGATTCATGCATATATTCATACATATATATGTATATATAAGAGAGAAGGGGGACAAATCTGAATTATATTTGGGGCTTGTATTCAGTCTAGGAAGGGCAGATCGGAGCAAGACCAGGCTGGAGGCAGGGAAGCCTGTGAAAAGGTCGATCTCTTTGTCCAAGCAGGAGATGGCCGTGACTGGCCCCTGAGACGGATGTGGGGAAACAGACTTGAGGGCAGCCGACAGGACATGATGACGGAGGTGAGGGAAGGAGCTGTATTGGGGTGACCCCGGTATTTCTGGCTCGGGTAACTGGGTAGCCAGCAATGCGATCCCCAGATGAGGGAGGCCACAGGAGGGGCAGCCGTGGAGGAGGCAGGGGGGACGGCAGACTTGGTCTCAGGCAGGTGAGGTGTGAGCCACCAGGGGCCCACCAAATGGAGCTGTCAGAAACCATGCGACCCACTGCACCGGACGGGGTCCCCTGGAAACAGACTGGGAGGCGGGGCTCGGTGAGGTGGGTGCCCTGGGGAAGTGACATGGGCGGCCCTGGCGGAGGGACAAGCTGGCCTGTAGTGTGGTTGCAAGGGAGGCAGCCACCTGTCCCGTGCTGAGCTCTGGAGCCAGGTGGCTCCTCGGTGTTGTCCCGAATTGAGACAAAGGGACCGGGTCTCTGCACCCCCAGCTGGTCAATCACTGGCCGTGGCTGCTCTGGGAGGCGCATCTCCGTGGGTGAGGCCCAGGGCAGTGCCTCGTGAGCAGCTGTATGGCCCCAGCAGGGGAGGGCATCAGCCCGGATGAAGCCCCTGCCCCCCTCCCAGGGTGTATCCAGCTCTGACTCCAAGGAAGCCTGCAGACCGACCGTGAGCATCAGACACCCCTGCTCTCGCTCCCTCACCTGCTTCCCACAGACACCCACACTCTGGCAAGCCCCTCGCATCCCAGCTCTGCCCGCGGTGCCCACGGAGCCGGCTCCTTCTGTTTCTTTATAGAAAGAGCGGGATTTTCCTCTGACGCAAACACTCAAAGCAATTAAGGCCACTTGTCACCACCATTCCTGTTCTGCGGCCAACCTCTGGAGCATCAGGGGCGATCCCATCGCCACCAAGGCCACAAAATCGCACTCAGGGGCTTGTAGGGTCAGGGGCTGTCTCCCAAGGGCTGGACAAGTTCACTCCCGAGAGGGTCTCTCATCCCCGCGTGCCCCGGTCCAAGTCACCAGCATCTGTCACCTGACGCACTGCAGTAGCCCCTCCGGCTTCCATGCTCCCACCCAGCCCTGGCCCCTCTACAGTGTCCTCTCAGCACAGCAGCCAGACTGACACGTTAAACCCTGTCCATTACAGTCCCCCTCTTCTCAAACTCCCACTTCAGCTTCCACCTCTCTGATAAAAAGTCCATCCAACGGCCTTTCTGAGCTCCTTTCTACTCCCCTCCTGCTTGCCTGTTGCACCCTGGCACATTTGCCTCCCCAGGCACACTCCTGCCTCAGGGCCTTTGCACTTGCTGCTTCCCCATCCTGGAATACTTTTTATACCTTCAGATCTCCACTCAAATATCACCTTCTCAAGGAGGCCCTCCCTGACTGCTTTATTTTATTTTATTTTATTTTATTTTATTTTATTTTATTTTATTTTATTTAGATTTCATTTTTAAGTAATCTCTACACCCAACATGGAGATGGAACTCACTACCCTGAGATCAAGAGTCACACGCTCCACCGACTGAGCCAGCCAGGCACCACAGCGAACGCTCTATTTTAAACTCCAGCCCCTCGCCACCTGTCCCGTCCCTTAGCCCTGATTCACTTTCCCCTCTTCAGGAACTGACCTCTGAACGTATAACTTCCTCACTTATTTTACCCGTCGTTGTCTTTCCCGCGAACTCCACAGGGGCAGAGATTTGGGGTTTGTGTCCGGTGACTAGAATGCCACCTCGTGCTTATTAGCGGCGGACCTCCACGTGTGTCGATTACCTGATTTAAGAAACAAATAACAGGTCATGCTTAGCCCTGGTCTTAGCCTCAGCCTCAGGCTGCCACGATGAAATGCCATACACTGGGCGGCTTCAAAGCAGAAACGGGTTTCGTCACCAATCGGGTGGCTGGGAGTCTGAGATCCGACGGCCAGTGTGGGTGAGCTCTGGTGAGAGCCCTCTTCCCGGCCTACAGACGGCCACCTCCTTGCCGTGTGCCTCTCCTCGGGGCCCACTCACAGTGTTCCTCTTCTTAGAAGGCCCCCAGTCCTATCAGATTGAGACCCCCACACTTATGACCTCATTTTACACCTTCCAGAAGCCCTATCTCCATATACAGTCACACCGGGTTTGGGGCTTCAACAAACACATCTTAGGGGCGAGGGAGGGGGCGCAATTCAGACCACAGTAGCTCTAATTTCTATTCTCCTCATTTTACAGATGATAAGACTGAGGCTCCAAGAAGCCACATGCCCGAGCCAAGGGCACCCAGCTCAGAAGTGGCGGAGGAAGCGTCCAAACCAGCATCGGCGTCCCTCTGCCCTGCTGCCTGCCATTCCCTGTGCTGGGAATGCTCTCCCCGTGGCCAGCTCCTTCTCCAGCTCAACGGTCACCTGCCCGATAGGGCCCTCCCTACACATGGCAGCCATCTCCTGCTTCTCAGTTACCGTCACGTTGCTTCCTTCATTTTCCTTCACGACCCATGGAACGTTCTGGGATTACCTCCCGCCTACCTGTCCAGGTGTGGGCGGAATGCTGGAGACCCAGGCAGGCAAGGGAGTCAGTGGAGACAACCTCAGGCTCGTGACAACAATGACCGCTCACAGGACGCTCACCCGTGCAGAGAAAATCAATTTGCCAAATGACCAATTTACTGGGCAACTAATTCACTGAATCTTTGTTTCTACTGTTTATGAGGTTTTCGCCACTCGTGGCCCAAAGCAGTTTGGGCAGCCTTTGGGGATTTTTCAAAGTCCTACTGTAGCTGCACTGCCCCAGCCCCGTGTGCCTCTGCCCTCGAAACAGCTGAGGACGTGTTCCCGAGACCTCCTCTCATGGGGCTGCCGTGGCCACAGGCCTGGGGCAGGGCACTGGGAAGGACATCTGCTGGCCATCACTCAGACTGCGGACTCATCATGGACACGCTCCCCCAGCCAAAGTGCTACTGCCCTTCCAGGCTGGGGGGGTCTGCAGGCCACAGGTACCAGAACCTGAACCTGAGCAAGGTAACTGAGGGATTCGCCTCACATAGAATTTTTAGGGGCTCAAAACGAACTCAAAAACCACAATAAACTCTTGAATGCAATACTTCCAAAAATCAAAAATCACAAATACTGATGCAAAAATTACACAAGGAACAGAATAAGCACATTTTCGATAAAGATAGTGCTGTGGCAAGCCATGCTAGAGCATCGGACAAAAGGAAAAGTCAATGATACTGAGATCATCTTTATTTAAAATGTTTGGGGCGCCTGGGTGGCACAGTCGGTTGAGCGTCCGACTTCAGCCAGGTCACGATCTCGCGGTCCGTGAGTTCGAGCCCCGCGTCGGGGCTCTGGGCTGATGGCTCGGAGCCTGGAGCCTGCTTCCGATTCTGTGTCTCCCTCTCTCTCTGCCCCTCCCCCGTTCATGCTCTGTCTCTCTCTGTCCCTAAAATAAATAAACGTTAAAATGTTTGAATTTTGTTCACTCTGGGTATTTTTTTTTTTGCAGTAACTTTGATTTTTAAAAATATGTGTTGAAATATTATCTATCAACATATGCTTCCGGGAACAAGAAGCAGGTGTTCTTTTTCCCCGTTCTTCCTACTTGGCACTCCTGAAAACCTGGCCATTATGTATAAAACAATCATGGAACTCTGAAAGGTGGAGAGAAGGAGGCAGAATGGCCAAGGACAGTGGGACCCAAGGCACGACCTGACAGTGAGTTAGTTCCCTGGGTTTTCTTTTTGCCTCATATACCTCATACTTGGGGCTGAAGAAGCCAACAATCCAGAAATATCATCAGTCACAGACGAAAAGCCCCAACAGAGCTGGTTCTTTCCAGCCAAAGGAAGTGAAAGGGCAACCTAGCAAGGCAGGAAATGTGGAGCCAATAACCGCGCTCCAGGGCAGCCAAGCACCACAGAAAGTGCTAGGCCTACCCCGAACCCCCCCCCCCCCCCCCACAACGCATGCCAGCAAGGCTTAGTGGGGAGCCTGGACGGCCACACTCACCATGCTGGAACAAGACAAGACACCCAACCTCTCCCAGGGTCCGACAGGGAACTCCATCCCCACAGGGGATCAGTATCAACAGAGACCATGCAGAGAACCTGAACTTCAATCAGGCAGTAATGAAGCACCTCTCATTGCCTCCGAGGCAGAAATTTCACTCACTACTGTCCAATGATAATGATGACACTGTGCCCATGGCGTCAGGAAGGCCAAGTGGGGACCAAAAATAAGGCACTCCTACCTTTCCCATCCAGCCAGATATCCACGGGGGCCTAGTGAAGAGGAGGACTCCCAACCCTGCCCAGAAGTAGCAAGGAGCCTCCCTTCTGAGGGCCAAGAGAGGTCAAATGGGCAACCTGGACTTCCAGCCCCCACTGGCAGCAATAAGGCTCGCACCCTCTCATCCCCTACCCCCTACTGGAGAAATGTCAGAGGAAGCCAGCTAAAACAGAGGGTTTACATAAGATTCAGTCTCAGAAGAGAACACAAAAAAGTCCACGTATCAATCAAAAGTCACTTGCCAGGGCAGCTATCTGGTTCAGTCACTGGAGCATGCAACTCTTGATGTCAGGGTTGTGAGTTCAAGCCCCACGCTGGGTGTAGAGCTTACTTAATAAAAAAAAAAAAAAAATAGCTTATCATACCGAGTGCAAGAAAGATCTCAACTTGAATGAAAAAAAAAAAAAAAAAGACAGTCAGGGGTACCTGGGTGGCTCAGTTGGTTAAATGTCAACTCTTGATTTTGGCTCAGGTCATGTTCATGAGATTGAGCCCCACATCAGGCTCTGAACTGAGAGCACAGACCTGCTTGGGATTCTCTCTCTCTCTCTCTCTCTCTCTCTCTCTTTCTGTCCCTCACCTGCACTCTCTCTCTCTCAAAACAAATATATAAACATTTTTTTTAAAAGACAATCAATGGATACCAATATTGATATGACAGACATGTTATGATTATCTGGCAAAGATTTTGGAGCAGGAATCATCAAAATGCTTCCAAGTGGGGTGCCTGGCTGGCTCAGTCATTGGAGTGTGTGACTCTTGATCCCGGGGTTGTGAGTTCGAGCCTTGCATTGGGTGTAGAGATTACTAAAATAAAGTAAAATAAAATATTTTAAAAATAGATAAAATAGGGGTGCTTGGGTGGCTCAGTCGGTTAAGCGTCTGACTTCAGCTCAGGTCACGATCTCATGGTTCAGGAGTTCGAGCCCCACATTGGGCTCTGTGCTGACAGCTCGGAGCCTGGAGCCTGCTTCAGATTCTGTGTCTTCCTCTCTTTCTCTCTCTGCCCCTCCCCTGCTCTCACTGTGTGTCTTACTCTCTCAAGAATAAACATTTTTTTTAATTTTTAATGAATAAATTCATTACATTAAATTAAACGGAGCCTCAAGAACCTCTGGGACTATAACAAAAGATCTAACACTGGATTCCCCAAAGAAAAGGAGAAAGAGGGTGGCACTGAAAAGGACTTGGAGATATAAGTGCAGAAAACTTAACAAATTTGCCAAAGGACATAAACCCACAGATGCAGAAAAGGTCAACAAACAGGATAAAACCAAAGAAATCCACATTTTGGGAAATCCACACCAAAATGTATCTTATTCAACTTCTGAAAACTAAACAAAAATTGGAAGTCAGTGAGAGAAACAATACTTTACCTATGGGGAAAAAAATTTGAAAGACTATGGATTTCCCATCAGAAGTCACAAAGGCTAGAAGAAAGTAGAACATTTTTCAAGGGCTGTTAAGAAAAGAATGGTCGACCCAAAATTCTATATTCAGCAAAAATATCCTTCAGGAATGAAGAAAAATTAACACGTTCTCAGACAAAGGAAAACTGAAAGAATTTGTCACCAGCAGGCCTCCTTTAAAAGAACAACTAAAGGAGGTTCTCTAAACAGAAAGTATTAAAGAAGAAACCTTGAGACATCAAGGAAGAAGAAAGACCAACAAAGAGTAAATAAAAGAGATACAGGTAAATGCAGTATATTTTCATTTCCCCTTGAGTTTTCTAAATTATGTTTGATGGTTGATTCAAAAATTATAACACTATTTGATGTGTTTCTAAATGTACGTAGAAGAAATATTTAAAATTATATTGTAAAAGGGGTGGGTAAAAAGATGTAAAGAGAGGAAAGGCTTCTATACTTCACTTAAATTGATGAAATACTGACACGAGCAGACTTAAAAAGTATGTATATATAATATATATTCAGGAAAAACACTAAGAAAAAAGCATAGAACAATATGTACTCAAAAACGCTATCAATGAGTCAGAATGGAATTCTAAAAATTATTCAAGTAACCCACAGGAAGCCAAGAAAAAGAAAACAGAGAAATGAAAAACAGAACAAAAATAAAACAAACAAACAAAAAGCAAACTTAAGCCCTAACATAGCAGTAATTACATTAACTATAAGTAGTCCAAATATATCAATTAAAAGACAGAGATTCATGCTCTTTACAAGAAACTCCCTGCAAATGTAACAATATATGTACATTAAAAGTATAAAGATGGAGAGATATGTATCCTGAAAACCTAACCAAAAAAGCAAGGTATGTTAATTTCAGACAAAAGAGGCTCCAGAACAAAAATAATTACCAGAGACAGAAAGGAACACCATCTAAAGATAAAAGAGTCCATCTGTCAAGAAGACAAAGCAATCTTACATGTGTATGCATCAAACAACAGAACTACAAAACATGCGCAGCAAAAACGGATAGAACCAAAGGGAGAAATAGACAAATATACAATCACAGTTGGAGATATCAATACCCCCTCTGGTTGCACTGATAAAACAACTGGTCACAAAATCAGTAAAGATGTAGAAGAACTCAACAACACCAGCAACCAGCAGGATTTAGTTGACATTTATGAACACACCACCCAGTATCAGCATAATACATATTATTTTCAAGGGCTCACAGAATATATACCCAGATAGATCAAATCCTAGCACAGAAAACAAACCTCAATAAATTTAAAAGAATTCAAATCACATAGACTGTGTTCTCTGACTGTAGTAGAATCAAACTAGAAATGAATAACAGGAAAAAAAAACAAACAAACAGTAAAATCTCCAAACATTTGGAAACTAAAAACTACACTTTTTTAAAGTAGGATTCATGTCCATTGCAGAGCCCAACATGGGGCCCAAACTCATTGCCCCGAGATCACAACCCTAAGATCAAGACCTGAACTGAGATCAAGAGTTGGACACTTAACCAACTGAGCCACCCAGGCATCCCTGAACAATATACTTTATGAGTCAAAGCGGAAGTCTCAAAGGAAACTAAAAGTAAGTTGAAATGAATGAAAATGAAAATATAACAAAATTTGTGGACACATATAAGGAACTGTTGACAGAGAATTGATAGCTTACATAAGTACTTACATGAGAAAAAAATAAAACTCTCAGACAATAATCTAAGCTACCGTCTCAAGAACCTAGAAACAAAAACAAGCCTACAAGAAAGCAGAAAAAAGATAAAAACAAAAATCAGCAAAACTAAAAATAGAAAAACAGTAGAGAAAATCAATGAAACATACATCTGGTTCTTTGAAAAAAATCAATAAAATTGACAAATTTCTAGGAAGACTGACAAAAACAAAAAGACAGAAGACGCAAATTGCCAATATCAGGAATGATGTAGAGATATTACTACAGACCCCGCAGGCACCTGAAGCACAAGAATAAAGGAACACTTCAAACAACACACACCATCTACACACACAAATTTGATAACTTAAATGAAATGAATAGTTCTTGAAAAGCATCAACTACCACAACTCACCCAATATGAAACAAGTAATTTGGATAGCCCTATAACTATTAAGAAAAGCGAATTTGGAATTTAAAAACTCCCAAAAGAAGTCTCCAGGCCCAGATGGTTTCACTGGAGAATTCTAGCAAACATTTAAAGGAAAAATAACAACTCTACACAATCTCTTCCAGAAAATAGAAGAGGGTGGCACGCTTCCAATTCATTTTATGAAGCCGGTATCTCAGGGACACCAGTACCAGATGAAGAGAGTACAACAAAAGGCAAACCACACATCAGTAGTGAAGATGTGACAGGAAAGGGAGATGAACCGATAAAGGGTATGCCAAGGGGCAAACTACCCCTGTGGGCACCGGGAGCTCAGTCCCACTGGGGTCCAGCTGAGAACCAAACAGAACTGCTACTAGAGACAGAATTTGCCTACTGGAGGACAAGGAGCCTGAGGAACTCCCAACTCCCACTGGCTGGAAGTAGCCCCCCAGGGGTGTTAGCTCCCCTGTACATCTGAGTAGTATGTGCACAGAGCCGAATGACCTCTGGAGGTTTGGATGACTTTTACAATGATGGAAATGTTCTGTATCTGTACAGTCCAATATGGTACCCATGGCCACATGTGGCTACTCAGCACTTGAAGAATGGCTGCTGTGACTGAGGAACTGAATTTTTACTGTATTTAATTTTAATGATCTTAAAATCGCATGGTCGGATGTGATCATGGCTGCCACACTGCACAGTGCATCTTTGGAGAAAGCAAAGCAGAGACCTCACAGTGCATTTACAAAACAGGGTGCTAGAAGGAGCCGGGAGCTGTCCACCGTAGCAGTGCTGAATGTACCTGCCAAAGAGGGGGAACAATCAACAGAACTTGGTATCAGATTAGGTAGGGAGGGTGAGTGGTTTCAAGTAGGGTGTGCTAGGGAAGGCCATAGCTTCTACGGGTCATGTGTTCAGGGACTGATTTCACCAGTGCCACAGGGCACAATTTGGACCCTTATGTCTGCTGTCAGGAAGGGTCCAGAGGAGCACCAAACAGTCCCCTCACTGCTCCTCCAAGACTAAGCCTCCTTTGCAAACGGTAAAGCAGCCGGTTCTGCAGGAGGCAGTTTGAGGTGAGAAATATTAGTATGTTTGGGGTTTCTCGTGTATTTCATGGTGCTCTAAAAGGGAACATAATCACAGCAGCATTTCTGTCAGAAAAGCCAAACAAGGTCCCCACCTGAAGAAAGTGATTCCGGACTGAGCAGTACTCTCGCAGGGCCTACATGCTGACATATTATAATGTTTTCTTGATAGTTAGACATACTCTGTTGTTACTCAATCGGACTCCTCTGAAACGGCTGCCAATAGCCCAATTAAATAGTTAGCTAAATATATTACTGACACACTGCTGTGTATTTGGCCCTAATGAGGTTTGTAGGAAATGCATTTGCCAGACCACAAGGGCTCCAAGGGTGGAAACTGCTGGTGGCTTGGTTCTCTGTGGCCACAGCCATTGGTCCCAGGCCAGCCATCCCTGAGGAAGAGCCTCTTGTAAACTAAGATGCCTGAGCTAGAGCAAAGAGTTAGAGGCCTGACTCAGTTTCCCCGAGGAGAATAATCAGTCTTGGGTCTGCAGCAGCTGCCACAACAGAATACCAGAAGCTGGGTGGCTTTAACACAGAAATCCATTTGTTAACAGTTCTGGGGGCGAGAAGCCCAACGTCAGTGTTTCGGAAATCATGGCCACTGGTGAGAGACGTCATCCTGGCTTGAAGGGAGTCAACCACCTTCTTGCTGCGCCTTGCATACCTACACAGGGCTAGTCTTGTACAGATGCAACCTTATAAACAGAGGTGAATAAAATCATCTTTGCTCTTTTGCTTATTCCAGGTTAGTGGCATCTCTGAACCACCAAATGGAATAAGCAAAAGAACAAAAAAGACTTTGGTCACCTCTGTTTAGAAGGGTAGGTATGTAGTCAGACATCCCATGCTCATACCGCTAAAGTGTACTGAGCACCTACTATATCCCAGACACTGAGCTGTGTGCTGCAGGTCTTGTGGTGAACAAAAGGCACCTCCTGCCTCAGAGTCTAGAACGTCCGAGAGGAAGTGCAGGACACCATGGGAACGCATCAGAGCATCCCTAGTCATGACTTGGATTTAAGCTCAGCAACAGTAAATGATTATGAGTCATTTTTCCGGGTGAAGGAAGTACGGATGGCAGTGGAGGGGTGTTCCCAGCAGCAGTGGGGACAACATCTAGACAAAGACCTTGAGGTAAGAGGCCGTGACACATTGGAAGAAGAGGAAGGTCAACACATCTGGAGCAAACTCCTTCATGCCCAGCCCACAGCAACACCAGGGCATCACAGACACCCACCCTCTTAGGTCAGACGCCAGGTAAGAGGCAGCACTTTGACCTGGCCACATCTTCAGTGGCACCCCACAACTCCAGGATGTAGCCCCATGTTAGGAAGTTCCTCTAAAGGACAGTGAACAAAAACGGGCCTGGGAATCAGAAAGACCAGGATTTGTGTCCAGTTTCTGCCTCTTCTGGAAGCATTGACTCTGGGAAGGTTGCTCACCTCTCTGAGCTTCAGCCTCCCATTCCACAAACATTGGCTGGCTGCCTCCTGGCTGGCAGATGTCGCGCTGGGTGCCTGTGATATGGTGGTAAACACAACAGACACGGGCCACTTCTGGTCTGGCAGGGGAGACACACAATCAACAAATAGGTAATGATCACATGTGATCGGAACAGCGATGGAAGCACACAGGGTGTCAGGATGGAGGGAATGGGAGAGGGGGATCCATTTACATGGGGAGTCAGGGAAGACTTCTTGGCGGAGGTGACATCTGAGCCGAGACCAGAAGATGAATAATAGTGCCCAACCCCCAGGGGGGTTTCTGAGAACTACATGAAATACTATCCATAAATAATGTCCATAAAGTGCACTGCCTAGTGCATAGGTAGAGCTCAAAATATGCTGGCTTTATCATCTGCCACGAAAATCTAAGCTCCTTTATAGTGAGGAACAAGTCTGTGTTTGCCAGGATTGCACCTGGCACATGCAAAGAGTCAAATGAACTCACGAGTTTCATCTTTCCTTAGGTTATTGCATCACCTCTCCTTTATTTTTGAAGGACAATTTGAGTATTCTACCTACAGTCAACAATAATGCACTCATTACGAGGCTGGATCTCATGTTAAGCGTTCTTATCACAATAAAATAAAATAAAAAGCATTTGCTGAGTTCATTTATAATAATAATTGTAATAAGAGTCGCAGTGAGAGTAACATTTGGTAGTAGTATTAGCCAGAGGAGTAGTAATATTAGCAGCAGCAGTAATAGAAGAAAGAGTATTAGCAATTCATGCTATGGGCGACCCTCTCGGCGAGGGCACTATGTTGCAGTGGAAAGAATAAGATTTCAAGTCAGGCAGAGCCACACTTGAATCCTGGTCCAGCTACATGGCTGCTGTGAAGCAGCTGAATCTCCTTTCTCTAAGCCTCAGTATTCTCATCTATATGTTGGGGATAACAGTGCGTGTCTCACAGGGCTGCTGTGGGGATAGGGGAGGTGTAATGTACGGTGACTGGGACAGAGCGGGCCCACCATAGATGGTGGCTGTCGAGACGACAAGCATGCTGCCCAGGTAACCAAGCTCCAGGCATCTGACACTCAACTGGATTTTTGGGGGACAGACCAGGAAGCAACATGGACGTGTATGGGTGAGGGCTTGCGGTTTCCAAGGGCTTATGCTCACCACGTAGCCATTGCTCATTTGGGCTGAGGTGCCTCAGTTCACTCATCAGTCCCAGACCACTCTGGTCTGGGAAGTAGAGATCCCTTGGAAAATTATTGCACTGAACTAAAACTAGGTAAGAGTTCTCGACTGAAATTCCAGCAGGCAGAGAAATGGTTTTGACATAATTAACTGTCAAAAAATTCATATCTATCGATCAACAAGAAAAAGTAAAATAACCCAATCGCAAAATGGACAAAGTATAGAAAAGGCAAAGTACAGGAAGGCCGATAGACTTACACATGAGAGAAAGCCCAGCAAAGTATCATGGGACTAGAATTTAGAACAATGAGCGGCACTCGGGTGGCTCAGTCGGTTAAGTGGCCAACTCTTGGTTTCAGCTCAGGTCATGACCTCGCTGTTCGTGAGTTCGAGCCCCGCTGTCAGTGCAGAGCCTGCTTGGGCTTCTCTCTCTCCCCTCTGTCTGCCCCTCCCCCACTCAGTCTCTCTACCTCCCTCTCAAAATAACTAAACTTTAAAACTAAATTAAATGAATAAATAAAACAATGATAAACCCTCTATAAAATGGGCAAAACAAAACAACAAAAAAAATGTAGACCGAAGGCATCCAGCCAACGGTGTGGAGAAATGGGTACGTACAAGTAGTGTTGCTGGAAATGAAAGCTGGTAGGTTTAGGCAGGGCAATTCGACAGTGCCTACCGCAATTTAAAAAGGGTATGTTATTTTAGCCACTGCTAAGTGAGTATCTTGGAGAATTACTCACATACAGGCCCAAGGAGGCATAAGTGGGCGTGGTCACTGCAAGCATCATTTGTCATAGTGAAAATGTGGAAACAATATAAATGTCTATAGACACAGAAATGACTAAACTAAAATAATACAACCATATTATGGAGTATTATGAGATAAAGAAAAGGAATGAGCTAGATCTAGATGAATGACCACAGGCAGAGGAAGCCCAAGACACCTTAAGTGAAATAAGAGTGGCATAGAATAATAAGCACGGTATAATCCCATCTGTATCGGAATCAATGGAAGGAAACAACGTATCGTATTCCCATAGGAATGTGTGCGCACGTGCACGTGTGAATACACAGGAAATGGATGACAGAAAACACATTTAACTGATAAGAGTTGTTGCATCTGGAGAGAAAGGAGGACGGATGAAGGGGGATTTCGAGTGCAACTTTAGTATTAGCTACACTTGAATTTTTTCAAGAATGTATCCATGTGCAAGGAAACATCCGCAGCCTACAAAACAAATTGACAAAGTATACCATTCAAATTGTATCGAGCAATTGGGAGGAAGAAGGCAAAATTGAAGAAAAAAAAAAAAAAGCAGCAGCGGAAGACGTGAACAGGACTTTTCCAGAAAAGGAAATTCAAGCAACCAATAAACATATAAAAGATGCTCGATCTCGTTTATAATCATAAAATGCAAATTAAAGCCACAAGGAGATACCAATTCCCACCAGACACGGGCAAAAACTTCCCAGTAAAACATTAGCAAACGCCAGCAAGAATATGCAATGCCAGGAATACTCATGCACTGCCGGTGGGGCGAAAATTGGTCCAGCCACTTTTGAAACCAGGTTGGACTTCGCCCTCAAGTTTTAGGTAAGAAAATCCCATGACCCAACAGCCTCACCCCCAGGCACATACCTAGGTAAACCTGTAAACAAGTCTGCCAGGGGACATAACTAAGAATGTTCATAATCCCCCCAAACTGAAACCAGTCCGTGTGTGCATCACCGACAGAATGGGTAAATCATCTGTAGTCCATTCACACAGCAGTACGCCAGACGCAACAAGAATGAATACGACAGGGGCGCCTGGGTGGCGCAGTCGGTTAAGCGTCCGACTTCGGCGCGGGTCACGATCTCGCGGTCCGTGAGTTCGAGCCCCGCGTCGGGCTCTGGGCTGATGGCTCAGAGCCTGAAGCCTGCTTCCGATTCTGTGTCTCCCTCTCTCTCTGTCCCTACCCCGTTCATGCTCTCTCTCTGTCTCAAAAATAAATAAACGTTAAAAAAAAAAGTTAAAAAAAAAAAAGAATGAATACAACAGTAGCACAAAATTCAGGATGCTGGGTAATTTTTGGAAAGGGGGAATTGTGTCATTGAGGAAGCGCATCTAGGAGGTTCCACTAGAAATGCTCTATTTCTCAACCTGGCTGTTTATTTCATTGTTATTTTTTAAACCCTATGTGTCTTTACACACTAGTTTAAAAGGTGTTTTTTTTTTTAATAAAATTTTTGTAACATTTATTTATTAACGAGAGACAGAGAGACACAGAGCACGAGCAGAAGAGGGGGAGACCCAGAATCGGAAGCAGGCTCTGGGCTCTGAGCTGTCAGCACAGAGCCCGACCTCGGACTCGAACTCAAACCGCAAGATCATGACCCGAGCCGAAGTCGGATGCCCAACCGACTGAGTCACCCAGGCGCCCCTACGCGTTAGTTGAATCTGCATAATTGCAAATAAGAAAAAGTTATGAAAGAAAGGAGAAGAGAGTATCCTTAGTCCGGTTTGTAACATGTGTTTCCCTCCACGCAGGAGAGGCCATGGGCTTTTCTGACTCACCACTGGATTCCCTCTAGAAAAGACCTCCAGGGTGGCTGAACACTCCAAGAGTCAGCATGGCAATGGCAGCAGGGACAGCACAGGACAATCTGCACCCTCAGGTCCTTTTCTCTGCTCGAACCTTGCTGTTGTGGGTCTAGAGGGAAGAAGGAAGCCCATTGTCTTCCCCAGTCGTAGCTCTAGAAAGGCCTTCAGACACATCTGACCCAACCTCTTTGAGGTAGAGACCTGAGAGAGGATGTCACCATATCAGCACAGCTGGTCAGTCTGGACCAGTGGGTCTCAACCTTCCTGCCCGCCCCCATCACGACCCACATGGCCAATGGCCTCCACATGAGTGCCTTGGACTCTAGGACACAAAGAGCCCATGATCAGAAGCACGGACATGACAGAGCCTGATTTATGGGCAATCCCGCAGCAAAACTTACAAGTCAGGAGTGGGGCGAGAGTGCATGTCTGCTGAGACTCCAGCCTTATTCACGGAACCTGGCACAGCCCAACACACAGAGGTGGAGCTCAGCTGCGTTAACTATTTGTTGCATTAACTTTTATTGCATCTGATTTATTTCTTTTGTTTTAATTTTTTTATGGTTTATTTTATTTTTGAGACAGAGAGAGACAGAGCATGAGCAGGGGAGGGGCAGAGAGCGAAGGAGACACAGAATCGGAGGCAGGCTCCAGGCT
>NW_024412627.1:1544978-1551697 GCF_014898765.1 Herpailurus yagouaroundi
GGGGCAGAGAGCGAAGGAGACACAGAATCGGAGGCAGGCTCCAGGCTCAGAGATGTCAGCACAGAGCCAGACGCGGGGCTCGAACTCACGAACCGTGAGATCACCACCTGACCTGAAGCTGGACGCTTAACCGGCTGAGCCACCCAGGTGCCCTGTGTCTGATTTATTTCAACTGACGTCTCTGAACCTTTGAACTGAAGGAAGAGAAAAGGAAATGTTTCAAGCCCAGAGGCGGGCGTGGAAAGCTTTCCAGAGTTGCAAAAAGGGCTGAGGTCGTGTAGGAAAGAGCCAAGTGCAGGAAGCTGCTCACCTTTACAAAGCCATCCCTCTGTGTCATTTCTACTCTGCCCTCTGCAGCAGCCGGGACCTCATCTGTCAGCCTCCTGGCTTCCTGGGAAGGGGACTCAGGTGTCCAAAATGGCCACGCCAACCCTGAATCTACTTGGCATCCAAGTTCAACTGCCAGCACCAACTGGGAGTTTCCCCCAGTCTGAGTTCACATTCCAGGGGAGAATCTGATTGGCCAAGCCCATACAAACCACACAGTGATAGGTGGTGGGCCAGCCTATAGATTGGCAGTCCCCGGGTCACATGACCACGGTTGGTCCAATCGGCCATGGCAGGGAAGATAAGGGGTGGAGTCATCCACTATAAGAGATGACAGCTGAAGGTGGCAAGGGCTGTGTGGAGCAAAGCCTTCTACAGAGAGGGAGTGGGTGGCAGGTGACAGTTAATATCTCTAGTCCTGGGGTTCCTAAGGACTGAAATGTCCCTCAGGGAACCTGCCTCTGGAGGCTGAGCGAGAGAATCAGGGATGTGGTGGCTTCAAATACATATCTCGAGCCGGAAGCAGGAACATGACAAGAACCGGGAGTGAACCCCTAGTGTCAGACAGCAGTGGGATCCTGGGTCAGCCACCTACTAGCTGTGTGACCTTGGGAAAGTTACTAAACGTCTCTGAGCCTTCATTTCCTCAGCTGCATAGTGTAATTAATAATAGAACCTACTTTGTAGGGTTGCGAGGGTTAAAGTTGATGGGGCATGAAGTAAAGTGTTAGCACAGTTCCCAGAACAAAGGAAATGCTCAGTAATTGTCAGTGCGTTCTTTTGCACAGAGCACCTCATCAACAGACACCTGGCCCCATCATTTGAACACCTGGATGCAGATGTGCCTGAAGTCATTTACCTTGAACTTTTGGGAGAAATAAACAAACTCCCTTTTGTTTGCCCAAGACCGTGCTAACTGGTTCTATATCACCTGCAGCCAAAAAGTGTCCTGAAAAAAACACCATAAAAAAGTTCCCCTCCCTCACTGGCTTTCAGGTCAGCTTCCATGCAGGGAAAGGAAGCAGTGGACACACAGCCAGTTAGGGGGGGATTGCATGTACCCCACAGTCAGCTTTGTCTGTGCTTCCAATCATAGGCTGGATATGTTCGCAGCAAGACGCTCATGTGGATGCCATTGGCCGTGTGGGTCGGGCCAGGGGAGGCTGAGAGCCATTGGTCTACACTGAACAGCTGTGTGGATCTGGTGACGCTCTCTCTCAGTAATGAGATGACACATGGAGATCCATCAACCCTAACCTGCCTTTTGTCAGCCAGGCCACAGCCCAGCTCCTAAGGATGTGTCCAAAGTACTGGGGTCTCCTCACATCCCATACACACACGGACACACACTCTCTGAGATCCCTGGGCATTTCCGATGGTGCTTCTCAAGGGTCAGAGAGCGGACTTTCAGTTTGGCCATATGGACTCCCCCACACGAGGAGCATTTCATCCCTCCAACAGGCTCATTGCATTTTTCACTTAATTATCCATCCTTTTTCCAAATGCTCACCTCCTCTGAGCCAGGCTTTGTGCCTGGGGGCACAGAACGCATGGCCACCCTCCTGGATTTTGAGCGTTTGCAGCCCAGCAGTGCAATCAGCCATGGAACCAAGCGTACGATGTGGTAGGTGTCAGAGGAGAAGAACAGAAACAGTTCTGCATTTCCAGAACTCGCGGTCTCAAAAGTACAGCCTCACTCCTGGACACGCGATAAAGGATGTGGAGACTCTGAGAGACAGAGCATGGCCAGCGATGAGAGTGGTGACAGACAAGGTCCTGGCAAGAAACAGGGATGTGGTCAATGTGAGAGTCAATAGGATTTTTCAGAAATAGTCTGTCTCTCGGCCTCCCGGTTATGTGGCAGGACTGCATGTCCTTTTACACTGGCTGTGGCCACAGGACTTGTATTAGCCATGACGTTCGAGCAGAGGTGGTGGATGTGGCTACTGAGTGGGCAATGTGGGATGCCACAGATAGTGGACGTTCTGTCCTCCAGGTCCCTGGGTGAAGAGGGGCTTGTGACGGGCAGAAAGCATGAGAGAGCACGAAACCTTTATGATTACAGGCCACGGAGACTGACATGTGGGGGGATGTTTGTTACCGCAGCATGACACAGGCTGCCCTGACGGATACAGTCAGAGAGGGGGACAATGGCAGGGACAACACTGAGCAGGGGTGAGAACAAAAAGCAGTTGGAATTCACAGAACATGCCCCTCTCCTTTTCAGCGCCCCCAACCCCAGGTCCCCAGGTCTGGTCCCACAGAGCTGCCGTCTGAGCCACGGCCACGGTCCAGGCCCCTGACGCAAAGGAAGACCTACAGAAAAAGACAGCAGCTGTCTTCATCTTCATTCTGGCAATTTCACTTGATTTCCCTGCAAGGGGCCTGGGGAGCCCTCTCCCTTTCTCTTTATTACATTCTAAGGACTCCTCATTCCCTCTGCGAAGTCTGCATTTGTCCCGAACTCTATCAGCCCCACTGAGCAGCCTAAACCAGAAGCGGTTGGAAAGAGAATCTGCAGAGAAGAACGTCAAAGCCAGGTGCCTGGGGGCACAGGAGGGGCCCCTGAGAAGGGAGCCCCCCGGGGATGGTGCCAGCTTCTCCACACCAGCAGGCTGTGCAGGGGCCCCAGGCTTCCTGTGCCGGCAATTCCGCCTCCTGGGATCCACAGGGACTATATTTCCGCAAATATAAGATGCCATCGATTGAAGGGTGCATCTTTATGTACCGCTAAGAAAGAAAAAATGCTGCCAATTAAAGCCAGACATAGTGCTTTATTATCACTTAGAATTTTTATTTTATACCAATTGAAAGGGCTCGTGTAGACTTATTTAGGCATAGATTTTTATCCTATATCACTATTGTGCACATAGAAAATGGAAAATACCAGCAAAATAAATTGGTCAAGTTATCCCCAAACATCTTCACATCCAGAGTTCAGCTCTTGTGAATCTCTTTTCAACTCAGACTCATTGATGTTTGTGTTTTTCACACAATATCATCTTCCGGGACATCAAGAGTGTAGGTGATGTGACATTTCTTGAAAGAGTGTGCCACCTTGTCCCAGAGATTTTATTTCAAGTAGACAGTCACTCTTCAAGTTTTGATGCTGGCACTTCTTTTTAAAGTCTTGCAAAAAGGCATCAGGCAACCTGTGTGACTGCCACCCGCCCAACAAGGACTGTGAGACGCTGTTGATTATGAGACGAAACCTGATTTCAGAAAGGTTAAAATGTGCATGGAGAGAGGGATTGTGTGTCATTGAATCAATGGAATCCGCACCCGCCCTTACTAATTCTGCTTCTAGGGTAACAGGTAAGAGTCTTCGGTCAGTAAGATGTGGGTTCAAATCCCAGCCGCCACCCCGCCTTTCTAGCTTTGTGATGTATTAATCAAGCTTGGCTAGGATCTGCCACACTTACAAACAACCCCCGTATCTCAGCTGCTTAACAACCACAAAAGTTTGTTTAAGGCAAATCTACTCAAGGTCAACGCAACAGGGTTGGGCAGCTGTTCCCCTCATGCTAACTGCTTAGAACTGTCCAGCCACCTCAACAAAGCCTCGTCCCTCACCACCTGGGTGGGTGGACAGGCAGAGAGAGACAGACTCTGTAATTACAAGGGGTTGTCCCAGCTTCAGCCCGAAACAGGCACCCATCACTTCCACCCCACATTCCATCGGCCAGAACTAGTCCTATGGCCAGGCCCACCTGCAAGGGGCTGGGAAATGTACTTTTTTGTGTACCCGGGAAGGAGAAAGAAAAAGCAAAATATTCATGCCAATGGTAAAGTCGAGCACAGAGACGCTAGGCAACTTGTGAAACCTCTCTGAGCCTTCGTTTCTTACCAAAAGGAGGGTTGCAAATGTGCCTATTTCTTAAAGTTTATTTATTTATTTTGAAAGAGAGAGCACAAGGCTTGGAGGGGCAGAGGGAGAGGGAGGGAGAGAGTCTTAAGCTTAGCATGGAGCCCAATGCAGGGCTCGAAGCGGGGCTTGATCGCATGACCCAGGGATCACAACCTGAGCCGAAATCAAGAGTCGGACACTTAACGGACTGAGCCACCCAGGCGCACCGAATGTGTCTCTTTCTTTGGCTGTTATGAAGGATGCCACATGGGACATGCTTTGCATCGTGCCTGGCACACAAAAGCGTTCAATGAATGCTGGCTGTGGCCCCCTAAAGGCCCAGAGAACACCCTTCCCACCTGGAAACAACCATTCTTGCCCCCACTTCCCTACTCCCCGAGGCATCGCCTCTCTCAGATGGAAGAGTCCCAGAACGCCATCTCCTTCTCATGATTTTCAGACCCCTCTCCATTCAGGTCTTCCCCCCGGAAGAGACCTTCATAAGGACTCATCACCCCTCTGTGTCTCTGCTATCTGACCCAGGCACCTCCGAACACTTGCTGTGTGACTCTTGTCAAGTGCACAGCCCTCTCTGGGGCCTCAGCTGCCTCATCCACCTCACCCCTCCCCCTAGCCCACGGGTGCCAGGTACACAGGTTGGAGAGGGGGGCTGGGGGGGGGGGGGCGCTGCGGTATGTTGCCAGAGCTCTTGTTTTCCAAGACAAGGTGAAAAATCCCCATTTTTGTGTAAAATACACCAGCTTTGTAATGGTGACAACTGTTTCTCAGGAAGAAAATTAACTCTGTGCACGCCAAACAAAACTTGGGGCGGGGTGGGGGGCGGGGCTTGCTTTGTCAAGCTTCCACGCTCTGTCTACAGGCTGGGTCTGTGAGAAGCCAGAGGTAGGACATTTTCCCCTTGAATAGATGTCCCTGGGCCCCAGCACTTTACTGTTTCCCCTCTCAGGAGAGGAGCTCTCGCACCCAGGAAGCAGTCTCTCCCACCCAGGAAGCAGTCTCTCCCAGAAGGGCCATTGGACAGCCGGACGGGCTGATCCTGGAGAAATGGGGGTTGATCAAGCGGTAGGATCTGCTGGTAACTGTGTCAGCTGGTTTGATCACAACCAAGTCCTCACAGCGGACACATCAGTGACTAAACTCACGTCAGCGCCTAGGCTGGGCACACTCAGAAGAATCAAATCCAGGCCTTGCCCTGGGGAAGCTTCCACACACAGGAGAGGACAGACAAGAAAAACAGGCCACAGCAATAGCAGGTCCGGGGGTGCAAGGAGGGGGTGTGGCCTGCTTGGAGAGTGTGGCCAGGGAAGGCTGCCCCGGGAAGGGGCATCTGCCCAGGAGGTAGTGTTTTCTAGGCAGAGGGGACTGTGTGTGCAAAGGCCTACGGGCACGCATGTGCTTGGCTCCTTGAGGGGAGGGCAGTGCTGCAGACAGGCTGGACTCCCAGGAACCAGGGAGCAGGAGGAGGGGAGGCGGGTGAAGGCCCTGAGGTCCCCACTCCCCCCACCTCATCCCCAGTTCCCCTGGCACAGAGCCTGGCGCTGGTTGACATCAGTCAAATAGTCTCCTCGGCAGGTCTCCACTCGGCTGCTCATTCTAATCACCTACAGAGTCTGCAGAAGCTACAGTGTCTGGGCTCCACCAGAATTTCTAGAGAAGCACCGGAATGGGCATTGCTTTCAAAGCTCCCCTACGGGAGTCTAACACGCGGCAGGAGTGGACAACAGAGCAGCATGCTGCTCCCGGCACTGGGCGCTCCCTAGGCGCCAGGCTTTGTGCAAGATTCTTCTGTGGGTGGTCACTACATCCTGGCAGCGGCCCGAGAGTGAGGCTGGCCCGGTGTCCTCAACTGCCCAGATGCCAGAGGGGGAGGCAGACGAGTTAACTTGCCCAGAGACTTATGGCTGGCAGTGGACTCTGAAGTTAGTCCCACTCCAGAATGCAGAAGCAAGGAGGAGAGGGAGGGAGGGAAGAATGTGGAGAGATGGATGGATGGGTGGATAGAAAGAAGGAAAAGGAACGGAACGATGATGGATGGATGGATGGATGGATGGACCGAAAAAATGGATGGGTGGTGGGTGGGCGGGCAGAAGGAGGGAAGGAGGAAGGGAAGACGGGAAGACGAGAATCAAGGCGGGAGGGAGGGGAGGAATAGTAGTGTGGGGAGCGGTTGAAGGGATGAAAAGAGAAAGCACGAATTAATGAATTACGGGACAGATGAACGCGGACAAAAGGGCGGCGAGCCGCTGCCCTGGGCGAGCTCCGGTCCCAGGGGACCAGGCCGCGGGAGCCGAGGGTCGGGAGAGACGGGTCTCAGGACGGCGCCTTCCGGCCCCTGCAGGCCAGAGCCGCGCCCGGGTCGCCGCGCCGCCGCCGGCTCGTGCCTCCCGCCACCTTGCCCGGACGTGCTCGGCATTCGCGACCGGGAGCGGGCGCCGGGCATCCGCGGGGCCTTGCTGCACCCTAGCGGCGGCGCGCGGCACTGCCGCACGGGCCCTCGCGCTGCCCCCCACCCCCCACCCCGCCG
>NW_024412627.1:1556697-1580733 GCF_014898765.1 Herpailurus yagouaroundi
ACCCCAATAACTCCTGCCAGGGCCACTTCTCTGCCCAAATTCCAGCATGCCACAGGTGGCCAGGTTGGTGATGTACTTGCAGCCTGTCTCGAGGGCAGATCTCCCTGGGCAGCACAAGCCCCAGTGTGTGGCTGACACGTAAGGCAAGAGACCCCCATCAAATCTTCCTGCACAGGGTACTCAGCGAATCAGACAGACCCAGGTCCAAATCCCCATCTGTACCTGCTTGCTGTGTGATCTTGGGCAGATATCTTAACCTCTCTGACGTGTGAATTCTTCACTTGTTCCAAAAACACCTGCCACATAGAGTTGTCCTAAGGCTGTCATCCAAGTCTCCTTTCCCTACGACATGGTAAGGGTGGCCAAAGGGGACAAGTCCAGAGGGTGTCACCTGAGCTTTCTGAGCTCTAAGTCCTCTGTTATTCTCTGCCTCAGGCTCCCTCGTCATGTGGCCTCACCCCTCCCCACAGCCCATCCACCAGCAATCCCTGTCCAGTTTAAGTCGAGTATGACCCTGAGCCCCGCTCTTCTGTCTGCCCTCACTGCCCCCTCCCTGGTCCCAGCTACCGTTGTCACCCACTAGACAACAAGAACAGCCTCCAAACTGCTCTCCCTGCCCTGCGCCTCCCCGCTGCACCCACTCCCCAGAGAGCAGCCAGAGAGGCCAGCGGACTTCCACATTGGGCCATTGCCCAGTTCAGAGCCCTTGATGGCTTCTCAATGAACTCAGAATAATACGCCCTTGGCTGCCACCGCTTCCACGGCTGTGCTGGGTATTTCCTGTTTGTCCACCAGATAACTCCCCATCTTTGACACCTGTCTGGTACCCCAGAGGCAGAGCTGAAGGGAGTACATCAGCCTTTGCCCTCTGGCTTCTGGGGGATTCGGTCAATAGGGGGTGCCAGCAGACCAGGGGGCAGGGGCAGAGAGAGGTGGGGGCATTACCCCCCAGCCTCCTCTCTGCTTGGCCAAAGGTTGGCGGTGACCAGGCCTCCTTCTTGATGAAAGCTGCAGGTGACCTCCTACAGGTACAACAACGCCTGGGTTCCCTTAACTGCTCCTCCATGGCCCCCTCAGGACTAGGGGTGGCCACCAGGGTGCCCCGGCTGCTGATCCCAGGGAGCTTGTCACTTTGTGTTAATATCCTTCAACCCCACCCAGACCCTTGTAACCAGTCCCTTTATCAAGTTCCCCTGGGCCTGCCTCCTGTTTCCTGCCGGGACAGCAACTGACAGGTACTAAGGCCCCTATGATCTAGCCCCTGCCTGGCCCTCCGTCCTTTTCTTACTCACCACCCTCTGGCCACATCCAGCTTGTGGCTTCCTCGATGCCACCATACTTGCTGTTCTCTCCAGCCCGGGATGCTGTGCCTGGATTTTTCACACAGCTGGTCTCAGCCCAAGTGTCACTGTTCCGGGAGGCTTTCCCTGACCACCTGTCACCCTCTGTTTTTCACTCCAAACACTTTGAACACCAAGATGTATGGAGTTTTTTCCCCACCAACAACCAATTCTCCATCCCGGTGTCCTACAATTCAGCCCAGCTCTGACGCTAACCACCCGCGGTTGGCACAGACCCCACGGATCAAGGTCTCCGTCCCACAAGACTCCCCACATCAGACGCCAGGGGCAAGTCCCAGGCCGCCTGTACTTCCGGCAGACAGGCTATAAATCAGGAGTTCCCACGGCCCCTCCTCAGTTTTGAGAATTTGCTAAAATGACTCACACAACCCCCCGAAAACAGCTTCCTTACTAGATGCCTGGTTTCTTATAAAAGGATACAACTCAGTAACGGCCAGATGGAAGAGATACATAGTGTGAGGTACGGCAGGTGCATGGAGAATCCAAGCCCTCTCCAGGCTTGTCCCCCCTCCTGGCACCTTGACGTGATCACCCCCCTGGAAGCTCCCCAGACCCCATTATTCAGGTTGTTATGGAGGTTCCGTTACACAGGCACAGTTGATTAAATCATTAGCTATTTATTGGTGATTGGACGCCATCTCCAGTCCTCCCTCTCCTGAGAGGTCAGGGGGTGGGGCTCAAACTTCCAACCGTCTAGTCTGGCCTTGGTCATGTAGGTAAGCAGCCCCCATTGTGGAAGAATCAGGTCCTCCCCCCAGCCATTCATCAGCATGCAAAAAAAAAAAAAAAAAAAACTGTTATCACTGCAGAAATTCCAAGGCTCTTAGAAGTTCTTTAGGAACTGGGGACCAAGACCGGATGGGGGACTAGCACTGCGTCACTCAATAAATTATAAGGGTCTTAAGAGCTCTGTGCTAGGAACTGAGGACAAAGACCAAGTTATATGTGTGTGTGTGTGTGTGTGTGTGTGTGTGTATCTGATTATGATATAATATCACACAGCCTAATTAATTTCCTTCAGACTTGTACTGATCCAAAATTGAGACCTGTTTAAAAAAACAAAACAAAACCCCACAGCCTCTAAATGGCATCACTTAGCCTTCTGAGCAAACCAAGACTTAATACCTGCCTAACCTAACTGCAGTTTCGACCCTCCAGGAACGTAACCTTTAACTAGTCAACGTGGAATTTCCTGGTCAAGACTGGCGGCCCCTTTCCGCCCCCCTTAGGAGGACATTCCTTGCTTAGATGATGCTTTCCATGCTCCCCTCCACTTGCTAGATGGGATGCCTCCTGATTCATCAATCATTTAATAAAGTCAACTGGATCTTCACATTTACTAGGCTGAATTTTATTTATAAATAGTCCCCTCATTTATTTGTTGGCCTGGGGGTCTTGTCTATTTCCATCTATAAAACTGTTTAATCCCCAAGGGCAGGGCTTTTTTTAAGGTTATTTATTTATTTTGAGAGAGAGAGAGAGAGAGAGAGAGAGAGCGCGCGCACAACAGGGGAGCGGCAGAGAGAGAGGCTGAGACAGAATCCCAAGCAGGCTCTGTGCCTTCAGCACAGAGCCGGGTGCGGGGCTGGAACCCAGGAAACCTGAGATCATGACCTGAGCGGAGATGAAGAGGCAGATGCTTAACCGACTGAGCCACCCAGGCGCCCCAGGGCAGGTTTTTCTGTTCACTGCTGTAGCACCAGCCCCTCCTGCCACACCTGGAACATGGGAGAAACTCGGCAAATGTTTATGGAATTAATGCACGAGCTGTCTGTTCACTTAGAAGGAGGGCCTGAGGACACCAGCTCTGAAGCCTCTGAAATCAGAGGGAACACTTGAGTGTCTTTTAAAGGATGTGATGGTGGCTTTATTGCCTCAAACCTCCCCGCGCATCCTCTCAGGACCCCAGAACTCCAGCAGTGCACTGACATTCCCAGGTGTGATTCCTGGAGAAGTGCCTGGATATTGCAGACACATCTGGGTTTAAATCCTGGCTCTGCTATGCCCTTCACTTTCCCTGGACCTCAGTTTCACCATCTGCTATAAAAGGGGTCCTTGTGAGGATGAATGGGACGGGGTAAGTAGGGCTTCCTACACCGCCTGCCCCCACCCCCTGCCCCGGGCACCATGACTGGGGAAGAAGGATTGGACAGAAAGCAAAGGGAATGTGAGGTTGCCGTGTCCCTGAGAAAGGGGGTCCTGGCTGAGCCCCAGGTGGGGGAAATAGGCAGATCTGTGCCACTGTAACCAGACCCAAGGGCCTCGCCACTTGGGGTACATTAAATTGAACACAACCCAAGGAAGCGTTGGAAGCAAGGAACTCTTTATTACTTGTTACAAGTAAGGAGACAGGGAGATAGGTCTCCAAGCACCATATCTCCCTGTGGGATTAGTACAGGAAGCTGTTATTCAGTGTATTAGGGGGCAGGGGCAGGGAGCTTTCCTATGCATTAAGGAACTTATACACATTCTATGACTTAAACACTTTGGTTCAACCATGCCTGCCCAGCACGTCGACATGCTAATGTACACATCGTATGTGCAAAACCTAGCGGAAACATGGCCATAGGAGGAGAGCTTAGTATTACAATGGGCTAAAGAGAACTTCAGGATAATTCAGGGCAGGCTTCTGCACAGGCCCTAGCTCCAGTCTGGCCCAAACTGGCTCACATAAGGGCTATACCAGGCAAGACATCTCCTGGGCTGGAACTGTGGGTTCTGCAAAACCACATTCCTTCACTGCTTTGGTTCCTTCCTGCTGAGACAGCTTTCAGCCCTCTGATTTGAGTCCCTCCCTCCCGCTGCACCCTACCTTACACCCCCGTTCCCGGGCAGAGTCTGAGAGGCTGGCTCAGTGGGGCATTCTAGGCTGAGAAAGGTCTGGAGGGCCCTCCACATAGAAGCACAGAGAGAAGCCACAGAACGGGTCCCAGGCGCCCAGAGCAAGGGGGACGTGGTGAAGGACCTCGGAAAGCCTTGGAAAGGCTCACTGGCTTTCCTGTGGCTTCTCACAGAGTGTAGCATGAAGAGCCCACCTGATCCCCACACACCCAGGAGTCAGCACACAGGGATGGTGAGAAGTAGCCCTCACCTTTGGCTAGGAGCCCATATAGCCACAGCAGCACATGTGGCCGGCCCTCCAGGACTTGCAGAGAATCCCCATGGATGATACGTTTCCCTCTCCAACCCCTTGATCCTCCCCACATGCAGAACTTGAAAGCAATCCCACAGCAAAGAAGGAATTCTAAACAGACTGAGATTTAGTTCCCTCCACCCAGGAGAGTGGGGCTCAAATGGCAAGCTATGACAAAGTCTTGGACGCAAGACTTGGATGTATTCCCACCGCAGGGCACATGGCCAAGAGCCCCACAGGATGTGTCTTCCTTGCGCCCTGGAAGAGAACGCCTGGAAAAGAGAAATTTTGAGGGGCTTTGGGTTTCCAAGGCTTGTCCTGGGTCAGGGACAGCCATTCTGTGGGACTCTGGATGGGGGCCAGAAGAAATGGCCAGAGGCGAAAGTGTCGTCTGATGGATCCCAAGAAGCTCCTCGTGGACAGAGTTGCCCAGTGAGGGAAGGAACCACCTGGAGAGGGAGTGAGCCTCTTGTCCCGGCACGTATGCAAGCAGGTCCTATCAGAGGTGTGGGGAGGTGACTCCCACCGGGGAACCAGCCCGACTAAAATAATGCAGAGGCCTCTCTGAAGCTTAATGGACCGTGAGTCTGTAGGCAAAGCCAAGAGTGACGGTGAGCAATCGGAGGCAGCATGTTAGCGGAATGTACGGGGAAGAGAGGAGGAGAGACAGAGGAGAAGAAAATAAGGGGCCCAGCTGGGAAGGCGGTGTGGTTCTGGTAGTCTAACTCTAATAAAGAGCTCTTCAAAGATGGCATTTCCCCACGTCTACAGCAGTCAGAACAGCCCACGCCATGCCGCAGAACAAGTAAGCCCCGATATCTCAGTGCCCTGGCATAATACGGTCCTCTCTCGCCCATGCCAAGTCTGGATGCCCCTGCAGCTCTGATTTCTGGAGCACACGGCCTCCAAGCAAAAGAGAGATGGGAGGGGAATACCAGCCGCCTACTGCCAGAACCCAAAAGGGGCACTGGAAGCTTCCACACACGGGCCGTTGGCCAGAACGAGTCGCGCGACCCCAACCATCTGGCCCGCGCTGGGTGATAACACGCCTCTCGCATCTCTCTGACACGGCTAACCTCCTTTATCAATCAGTAAAGGGCTGGCCTCGGACTCAGAGCCTGCAGAAGCAAGCAGGACGTTTCACTAAGCCTACGAAAGAGTGTTTGTTCCCAACACGCTCAGTCTCGTGATTATCTCCTCTCTGTGGCAAATGATGCCAATTTTCCCTGTGGGATGTGGCAGAGTAAGCTTCCCTTTTCAAGAAATTTATTTATTTTAAAAAATTGAGTCTATTTAAAGAAGAATATTAATTCTGTTCCAAGTCAAACTGTGTGCGCAGCACATATATTAATATTTATTTTAGAAGAGGGAATACATGCTTCAAAATTCAAAAAGGGTTACGGAACATCCAGTGAAAACTCACCTTCATCCCCAGCCAGGGTTCCCCTTCCTGCTAATACTTTTTATGAATAATTTCACGGGTATGTTTGCTCTTACAAACGACACTGTGATGAGCATCGCTGCGTGTACTCCACTTGGCATGTAAATGGGTAGCTAAAGGATAAATCCCTAGAAAGGAAAGTTCTGGGACTCCAGGTGTGTGCACGTGTAACTCCCACAGTCCAGTCTGGGGCACAGCTGTCATGTTAGTGGGACAGATTCTCAGCAAAGCCCCACTCAGCACGATTTGGACCATACACAACTTCGTTAGTTTGCTCAACGCCCCTTAAAAAGCACCTATCCTGGGGCGCCTGGGTGGCTCAGTCGGTTGAGCATCCGACTTCGGCTCAGGTCACCATCTCGCAGACCGTGAGTTCGAGCCCCCCCGCGTCGGGCTCTGTGCTGACAGACAGCTCAGAGCCTGGAGCCTGTTTCAGATTCTGTGTCTCCCTCTCTCTGACCCTCCCCTGTTCATGCTCTGTCTCTCCCTGTCTCAAAAATAAATTAATTAATTAAAATGTTTAAAAAAAAAAAAAAAAAGCACCTATCCTGAGTCGGCCGTGTACTGGGAACGAGTCATAGAAAGATGAATACCTTGACTTCAGAGAGTTCATGTTCTAGCGGGAGAAAACAGATACACAAGCCAGTTGCTGGGGTTGTCTACTGCAGCGTAGTTTACCACTCAGAAACTCAGAGGCGGAAAATGAGAACTAGTATGCTGACGGATTCTGTGGGTCAGGAATTTGGAAAGAGTGGATGGAGGGATGGAGGGATCTTCTCTGCTCCCTGATATCTGAGGCCTCGTTGGGGACAACCCGAATGATGGGGGCAGAAGGATCCACTTCCACGTTGGCTTCTTCACTCCCAGCTCTGGTGCCCTTGCTGGGAGGGTTGAAGAACAGGCTTAGCTGAGACTGTCAACCAGAGTCCTCAACATGTGGCCTCTCCAGCAGGGCAGTCGCAGGGTCACTGGACTTCCTACAAGGGGGCTCAGGGCTCCAGGAGCAATTGTTCTAGTGATCCCAGCAGAAGCTGCATGGCCACGGTTGACTCAGCCTTGGAAGCCACGGACTGTCATTTGCTCCGCAAGCCAGCCATGATTCAAGCAGACGGATGAGTGTTTTAAAGTGGCCACGCTGCTGATTGTAACAGAGGATACATGCTGTATGAGAGGCAGGCCCCGCAGCACAGAGAGCCCAGGACAGGAATGCCAGCTTAATTCCTGCTGAGAGTGATAAGACGAGACTCAGGGAAAGCCACTGAAAGGAGGTGCCACCAAGCTGACGATCGAAAAGTTAAGAGCAAAGTTACCAAATGCTACAATGGAGATGGGGGCGGAAGGGAGGGTTCCAGGCAAAGGGAACTGCGTGCACCATGACTTACGGGCAATTTGACGGGCTTGTGCTCGGGAAGGTGAGGAACCTAATGCAGAGCGTTAAGAGGCAAGGCTGTGGAGTCACGGCCTGCAGTCTAGATCTGAGCTCTCCCACTTGCTGTCTGTGTGCCAGGGGAACCCCAGCTTCCTCACCTATAAAAAGCCCCTGGGTCCTGCAGCCCTTGGGATTATTATAAGGAATAACTAAGATAATCCAGAACCTGCAATAAAATCGCTGAAGCCATGTGTGCTGTTGACATCGTCATGAAGTTTTGGCTGCACATTGGAACCATCTAGGGAGCTTTAAAAAACACATGTAACAGGGGCGCCTGGGTGGCTCAGTTCGTTGAGCGTCTGACTTCAGGTCAGGTCATGAGTTCGTGAGTTCGAGCCCCGCATCGGGCTCTGCGCTGACAGCTCGGAGCCTGGAGCCTGCTTCGGATTCTGTGTCTCCCTCACTCTCTGCCCCTCCCCTGCTCACACTCTGTCTCTCTCAAAAATAAATAAACATTAAAAAAAATTTTCTTGAAGAAACATGAGAGAAATCTTTGTGGTCTTGGATTTGGATCTGAGATGTGACACCAAAATCACAGTAACAACAACAAAACAGATGAATCGGACTTCATCAAAATTAAAAACGTTGTGCTTGCAAGGACACTGTCAAATAAAGGGAAAAGACCACCCGCAGAATGGGAGAAAATGAATACCAATTCCATGTCTGACTCGTACCTAGAATATATAAAGAACGTTCACAACTCAATAATAAAAACATGAGTAACCCCATTTTTTTTAAATTTTTTTTTTCAAAGTTTTTATTTACTTTTGGGACAGAGAGAGACAGAGCATGAACGGGGGAGGGGCAGAGAGAGAGGGAGACACAGAATCGGAAACAGGCTCCAGGCTCTGAGCCATCAGCCCAGAGCCCGACGCGGGGCTCGAACTCACGGACCGCGAGATCGTGACCTGGCTGAAGCCGGACGCTTAACCGACTGCGCCACCCAGGCGCCCCGTAGTAACCTCATTTTAAAATGGGCCAACAGTCTGAATAGACATTTCTCCAAAGAAGGTAGGCAAATGGCCAGGAAGCCCGTGAAAAGATTCTCAACAGCGTTATCCATGAGGGAAACGCAAACTAAAACCACAGGCAGAGAGCACCTCACACCCACCAGGAAGGCTAGGATCCAAAAGATAGACAGTAACAGGTGCTGGTGAGAATGTGACGAGATAGGGACCCTCTCACCCTGCCGGAAGGAACGTAGAGCAGGGAGGCCACTTCGGGAAGCATTCTGCAAAACGCTCAACATCGAGTCGCCAGGGGACCCAGCTATGCCACCTGAGGGCTGTCCCCAAGAGAGAGGAAAGCATGTGTCCCCACAAAATCTCATAGAGGAATGCTGCTGAGGGTATAGTGGAAACAGCCCAAGTTTCCGTCAGCTGATCAACGAATAAATGAAATGTGGTATATCCATATAGTAAAATATTAATGCAGCCAAAAAAAAAAAAGAAAAGAAAAAATGAAGTTCTGATTCATCCTATGAACCTTGTAAACATGATGCTCAGTGAAGGAAGCCAGGCTCAAAGGACCACGTACTGGATGATCCCATTTATGTGAAATTGCAAGAATAGACAAATCTACAGAGAAGGTAGTTTCCTTGTGGCCTGTGGCCAGGGGCAGGGGGACAGGGGAAGATGGGGGGGGGCGCACGGGGGAGTGACAGCTAAGAGATGCATGACATTTTACAGCAATGAAAATGATTTTATTTGTTTATGTATTTATTTAGAGAGGGAGGGAGGGAGCACAAGCAGAGGAGGGGCAGAGAGAGAGGGAGAGGGAATCTTAAGCAGGTTCCATGCCCAGCCTGGAGCCCCGTTCAGGGCTCGATCTCATGACCACGAGATCATGACCTGAGCCGAAATCAAGAGTCAGAGGCTTAATGGACTGAGCCACCCACGAGCCCCTACTTGTTCTTTTAAAGACTTTTTTTTTAACGTTTATTTATTTTTGAGACAGAGAGAGACAGAGCATGAATAGGGTAGGAACAGAGAGAGAGGGAGACACAGAATCTGAAACAGGCTCCAGGCTCTGAGCCGTCAGCACAGAGCCCGACGCGGGGCTCGAACTCACGGACCGCGAGATCGCGACCTGAGCTGAAGTCGGACATTCAACCGACCGAGCCACCCAGGCGCCCCTTAAAGATTTTATTTGTAAGTAATCTCTACACCCAGCGTGGGGCTCGAACTCACAACCCCAAGATCAAGGGTCACACCGCCCCCCCGACCGAGCCAGCCAGGCACCCCAAAAATGGGGTGACTTTAAATGACTAGTGGTAAACATTTTTCCCCTTTTCCGATGACGTGATGGGGGTGAACTACAGCTATTGGGGTGACATGACACAGTATACATCGACCCAGTCATGACATTCTATGCCATGAACACACAGTGCCGTGTGCCCATCATGTCTGAAGGAAACGGAAAAACTGGTGGTGATGTATATGCACAACTCTGAATACACTAAAAGGTACTGCATTGTTCGAAGAGAGAGAAAAGGAAGAAAAAAGGAGAAACTGCTGATGCCCAGGCCCTGCCCCGGAAGAGTGTCCTTCCATTGTTCTGGAGGGTGGCCTGGGCATCGAATTTGTTCAGCTGGTTGACAGCGACTGGGGCGAGAGGGCAGGTTCCCCACGGAAGGCATCCTCTGGGGGGACGAGTGGCTGAACCACCCAGGCCGGGCTCACCAATCCCTGAGCCCGCAGGGCCCAAGCCTGTCCTCCTTCTGAAGCAGGTGGGGTGGTTGGGAGCTGGGCTACACCTTTCCAAGAGTCCGCCTATGGTGCAGGGACACCTCACTGGGAAAACGCACATCCATTTTATCTCGGTGCCTAATTCGAATCTCGATGTTAACGTCCTCTTACACCAGACGGTTGTACAGATAACAAGACTGAATTATTTTCGTTACCATTCGGTGAGCACACTTCATGCTAAGCGAGCAAAATCCACTGTCACGTTTAATCCTTCAGCAACTCTTAGAGACAAGCCACTATTGGTATGCTCCCCATTTTACAGCTAAAGAAACTGAGGCCTGGCGAGGTAAGTGACTTGGCCGAAGGCACCCGGTTGGAAGTGGCAGAACAGGGATTTGAACCCAGGTCAGACTGATGCCAAAGCCCTTGCTGTTAAGACATATATCCCTCCCTGCCCCGAAATGCCTCAGTGACCGAGTCAGGAGACCGAAGTCTACCCACTGGTCAGCAGCGTTAGTGAGAAAACCAGCCTTGGTACCCAGGCCCCTGTCACCAAAGCTGGCAACCACGTACATCGTAGGGACGTCACAGGGACATCGTAGGGACCCGGTAATGTCAGCAGCCCCTTGCATCCACAGGGAAATCACCTAGTTAAGTGAACCTAGTGGCTTTCCATCCAGGGAGCCCCCATTTCTCTGGCAGATCCGTCAGGCGTGTCCAAGGTTTCTGAGGACGCACACATTCCGCCCTCCCCATTTCCGTGACTGCCCCTCGGGAAGCCCCCTCTGTTTTATGCCTCAGTATCCTTGGAAAGACCTGCTTCGGTTCCCCCTCCTCCCAATGCCCAGCATGGCTCTCCTCTCTCCGTGCTCATTCCAGACGTATTATTCATGGTGAACTCATCTGTCCCGAATGCAGATGTAATATGTAATTCTCCAAGAATTCAAATGTAATTTAAAGTTATTTTCCAATATCTAATTTGCCTTTTATTTATTTAGGGCAATATTTCAGCGGGAGCCTCCCAGCGAAAGTGCCAACGTTTGTTTACAGCGCCAGACCCCGGCAACGGCAGGGAAGCCACACGCCCCAGACACAGACGTTACCGATTAAAAAAGTAATTACAACACTGAACACAGCCTTAAATAAAAGCGAAAATGCAAGAGACGGGAAAGGAAGCAAAAACATAAATTGGGAACAATGCCGTTTTCCCGAGACGTTTTGTAATATTTGCAGCCTGCCTGATACTGGCTCCCTGCCCTGGAGGCATCAGGCACATGCAAAGCAACCCACAGGGAGGGGTGGGGCCCAACAGGGAGGGGTGGGGCGGCTCTGCCCTGCAAAGAGGTGGGAAGAAGTTCCTAATTATCAGAGATCATCTGTCTGCCTGTCGGCCGGTCTTTGAGTGTAATGTCTCTAATGTAATGTAACACTCTAACACTACGGATTAGTGTACTGTATTCTGACAAATAGCCAAAAATCAACAGCCAACTCAAACTGACTTAAAGAGAAAATAGGTATATTCTGGCTCCTGAAAGATCATCAGTAGTTTGGGCTTCAGGCACAGTTGGATCAAGGCGCTCAAAAAATCTTCAAGAATCTCTCTATCTCTTGGCTCTTCTCTCTGTAGATGACATTCCCAGCAGAAAGAGGGTGTCTCCCTCCCCGTGATTCTGGCAAAAATCTCAGGTTGGGCTTTCATCGGCCCTACCTGGGTCATGTGCTGATCCTTGAACCAGTCACTTCAGCCAGGGGGTTTCAGTCATCTGGCCAGACTTGGGTCAGATTCCCACCCCTTGAGAACAGACGTAGGATAGGACCGGCCTTGCCCAAACCATGTGGACTAAGAGTGGGGGAGGAGTGGTTCCCAAAAAGAAAATTAGGGTTCCATGAGAGTCGAAGGAGCAATCAGGCAAACGCAACTGATTTCCACCACAGATACAACTTCTCTCTGTTACAGTTTCTGTTTCTGATAAGTGTACTCCTTTTTTTTTTTTAATGTCTCCCTTTTTATTTTAAGTTTATTTATTTTTGAGAGAGAGAGAGAGGAGAGAGAGGGCATGTGTGAGCTGGGGGAGGGGCAGAGAGAGGGAGACAGAGACTCTGAGGCGGGCTCTGTGCTGGGAGCAGAGAGCCCAATGTGGGGCTCGAACTCACGAACCCTGAGATCATGACCTGAGCTGAAGCCGGACGCCCTACCGACTGAGCCGCCCAGGTGCCCCCCCCCCCATGTGTTCTTTCTACGTTACCTCTGGACCACACTTTTTTAAAAACCTTGTGAGTGATGCAAGGTGCTCTCTGCTCCAGTGTTAGGGGTCCAGTAGGACTGTCATGTAGAATATGAAACTTGTGGATTCCTCCCTCGACTGAAAGCAGGGAGTGCCGTCAGTTACAACATAGCACGAGTAGGAACAGACGACATTGTGTAATCACAACGTGTAATCACACACCGAGGGAGGCTTGGTAGAAAGACAGGTGCGAGCGCTTTTCTTCAAGATGGGTACCCCAAGAGCTGTGAGGTTGGAAAGAGTGGAATAATTGCCATTTAATAATTAGGTCGCATCGGGGCGCCTGGGTGGCTCCGTCAGTGGAGCGTCCGACTTCGGCTCAGGGCACCATCTCTCGGTCCGTTGAGTTCGAGCCCCGCGTCGGGCTCTGTGTTGACCGCTGGGAGCCTGGAGCCTGCTTCGGCTTCTGCGTCTCTGTCTGTGATTCTGTGATTCTCTGTCTCTCTGCCCTTCCCCCACCCGTGCTCTCTCTCTGTCTCGGAAATGAACGTTAAAAAAAAAAAATTTTGTTTTTAAATAATTAGATCCAAATAGTTACCCAGTAAATTAGGTCACAGGGGAAGCAGGAGGTAATAATAATATTTAGGGGTGCCTGGGTGGCTCAGTCGGTTAAGTGTCCGACTCTTTTTTTTTTTTTTCTTTTGCTTACCAGATACCAGTTCATTACAAAAGGATATAACTTAGGAACCGCCAGATGGAAAGATGCATAGGGCAAAGTACAGGGAAAAGGCTTGGAGCTTCCAAGGGTATCTCGGGTATCACTTTCCCCAAATCTCCACGTGTTCACCAGCTCTGATGCTCTCTGAACCCTGTCCTTTTAGGCTTTTATGGAGGCTTCATAGCAAAAAAACGATTGATTAAATCACTGGCTATTGGTGATTGATTCATCCTCCATCACTTTCCTCTCCCCAGAGGCCAGGGAATGGAAAAAAGTTCCAACCCTGTAATCCCGTGGTTGGTTTTCACAGTAAGCAGCTCCCATCCTGAGGTGTGGTCCACAAGCCACCCATCAACAGAACAAAAGGTACCTTGATCATTCCGATCACTTAGGAAATTCCAAGGGTTTTAAGAGCTCAGTGTCAGAGGGGTGAGGACCAAGCATATATATTTATTTTAAATTGTGGTATTACAAAGACTCTCTCCTGGCAGAAACTAATGGAGCCTGAATACCTGAGTCACAGTGGGATGGGTTAAATATCCTACACTGGCTCTGGGATTGTTGCCAGCTCCTCCTCTAACTCAGATTTATACCCATGCTTATTTCCTACTTTGTGGTGGTGCATCCCCAAGAATGGGGAACAGAATCGAGAAACAGCACCCTCAGAGCCAAGCGTACTACTTATGAGACAAGGATATTCTCCAAATTTTTATCAAGGGAACCTGAATATCTTCTCCCCTCTAAGGAAGAGCCCAGAGTAATTCTCAGATCTAGTGGAGGGGATGGGGGCTAATCCTCACACTGGGAATGTGAAATGTAACCGAACTAGAATAAATGAATTCACTTCATCATATTGTAATCAGTTTGAAGTTACCAGAAAGTTGTGTTCTTTGAGAACAATAGAATAATGTCACCAAAGTGACAATTTGTGAGTGTATCACTAGGCTTGACCTTGAGAGCAGACACAGATTTCTTCAGAGTGCAATAGAGGAAATTAATCCAATTATAATTTTTTAAAATTTTTTTTAACATTTATTTATTTTTGAGACAGAGAGAGAGCATGAACAGGGGAGGGTCAGAGAAAGAGGGAGACACAGAATCTGAAACAGGCTCCAGGCTCTGAGCTGTCAGCACAGAGCCCGATGCGGGGCTTGAACTCACGTACCATGAGATCATGACCTGAGCTGAAGTCAGACGCTTAACCGACTGAGCCACCCAGGCGCCCCTTATAATTTTTTTTTAAGTAGGCTCCATGCCCAAGGTGGGGCTCGAACTTGGGACCCCGAGACCAAGAGTTGGAGTAGCCACCTGGTGCCCCTCAACTATTCTTACTTAATGAAAAATATGTCTAAGAGGGGGCACCTGGTCGGCTCAGTAGGTAGAGCAAGTGACTCTTGATCTTGGGGTTGTGAGCGCGAGCCCCACATTGGGTGTAGAGCCTACCCCGCCCCCCCATAAAATATCCAATTTCCTGTATATTGAAACATTGCTTGTAATAGTGAAAATATGAAAACAGCATAAATTTACCTCAATGGTTATTTTAGGATACTTTATTTTTTTAAGCTTATTTATTTTGGGAGAGCGAGAGAGCAGAAGAGGGGCAGAGAGAGAGGGAGAGAGAAAACCCCAAGCAGGCCCTGTGCTTTCTCTGCAGAGCCCAGCGCAAGACTCGATCTCACCGTGGGGTTCCTTCCCAAGAACTCTCAGATCCTGACCTGAGCTGAAACCAAGAGTCAGACGCGTAACCGACTGAGCCACCCAGGCGCCCCTTAGGATACTTTAAAAGGATATTACAGATTTTACAGAATGTTCTGTAATAGTTTGCTAGAACTGCTACAATAAAATAACACAGACCGGGTGACCTAAAGAATGGAAACTTAGTTTTTCATAGTCCTGGAGTCTAGAAGTCGCAGATCAAGATGCTGGCAAGTGTGGTTTCTTCTGAGGCCTCTCTCCTTGGCTTGCAGATGGCCGCCTTCTCGCTGCAGCTTCACGTGATCTTTTTTCAGTGTGTGCCCATCCCTGTTGTCTCTCTGTGTCTGAATTTCCTCTTATAAGGACTCCACTCAGATTGGCTCAGGGCCCACCCTAATGGCCTCTTTCACTTCACTTCCTTAAAGGCTCTCTCTCCACATGCAGTCACATTCTGAGGCACTGGACATTAGGGCTTCAAGACACATACTTTGGAGAAACACAGTTCAGCTGCCTTCCCAACCGCATAAGGCAACACGGCCTCCTTTTTAGCTTCTAGTAGTTTGAGTTGGATTTCTGTCTCTCCTTTTTTAAAATTTCACTTCCTGGGGGAGCCTGGGTGGCTCAGTTGGTCAAGCGTCCCACTCCTGACCTCGGCTCGGGTCGTGATCTCACTGATTGTGCGTTTGAGCCCCGTGTCGGGCTCTGCCCTTACAGCACAGAGCCTGCTTGGGATTCTGTCTCTGCCCCCTGTCTGCCAAGTGTCCACCTCGTGATCTCAGCTCAGGTCTTGATCTCGGGGTCGTGAATTCAAGCCTCGCGTTGGGCTCCGTGCTGGGTGTGAAGTCTACTTAAATAATGACAATAATGATAATATTTAAAGGGTTCCTAGGTCCCACTTATACCCAGAAAGTGACTGTGCATGCGAATTGGCCATGGAGATATAACCCGAGGGCCAAATAAATGCAACTCTTGGCCAAACGCAGCACTAAAGAAATCGCATCATCCTCTCTCGATCCACAGCCAGAGACCGGTCGTGGCATCCACAAGACTGCTCGGAACCTAGGCGAACAGCGGCCACCTCGGGAGGAGGAAGTCACTCTGGCAACGGGCCAGCAGGACTCCTGCTCTTGCTGTGTCTGCACTGGAGGTGGACACATTCCCTCTGGAACCAAGAAATGCTCTGGGGTTCAGGGATCATTCAGGGTCAGGGCAGGGGGGCAAGGCCGGGGGGAAAAAAACCTGGAGAGAAATGTTATAAATGTCCTGCTGACGATGCAGGTGCACGCCGAAGCCACGGGTCAGAGAAGTGAAAGCACTCTGCCTTACCGATGCCCCAAGTCAGGGGAAAAGTTCTTGCTGGCGACCTGGAAATAAGTGGGAGACCAGATCTACATGGCCACGCCTGGTGCCCACTGAATGCTGTTATTGTCGCTGGCCACGTGCCATGATCATCTGTCACTCAAATACTAGCTCATTCCATCAGTCCTTTCCCAACAACTGTGAGGTCGTGAGCCTTATTATTAGTCATCCTTCCATCACCGATAAGAAAATGGAGGTTCAGAGAGATGAGATGTGCCCACAGTCCATCATGCTGGAGTACAGACTACGACCCAGATTTCTCACTTTCCCCTCTAACACTGTCACTGGGGGGGAAAAAAAAGGCTTTTTGTTGTTTTCAAAGGCAGTAGACAAACAGAGATAGGAAGCCTGCATTTATTGAGCACCTACTATGGCCGGGTGCCACACACAGCATTTTCACACGTTTGCTCATTTCGTCTTTTCCCGCAGTCCTGCCCCCGGGTTATTATCACCCCCTTTCGGTAACGGGCAATGGAGGCTCAAAGGGGCGAGGTACGTTCTCTGCATCACTCTGCCGGTGTGGGGCTCCGAAGGGACTCGGCACGTTTAAGAAGGAACCCAGGGATTCTCCAGGAAGGGAGCTCCCTGCGCACCAGAGTGCCATCCTCACCCCTACTCTCTAAGACCTTGCCAGACTACTGTTCTCTTCCAGGAGATCCAGTCTGTGCATACTCCACGGCCCTCAGAGGAGCCCCCGGCTCTGCTGGCTGGGTCCAGCCAAGAGAGGGATGTCTGAGCTAAAATAGCAACGCGAGGGATTCCAAGATAGAGACAGAGAGAGACAGAGAGAACCTGAAGAGCAAGGAGGGTGGGTAGGGGGAGGCTGGGAGGGGGCAGGTAGAAAAGAAAGGGTCAGGAGGACTGAAGAGGAAGGACAGGAATGGCAGAGGAAGCAGAGGGCGGGGGAAGGAGCAGGCGTCTGGGGGCAGACAAACCTAATTTTTGTAATAAAGGAAAAATTAAACTTCTTTACTCAATATATTTAGTCCCTAATCTGTACCCATCTCTGTACTAAGCATCGTCAAGACAGATCAAGTCCGCTCTCGCAAGCAATTGTAAAATGATGCCTAACTAGAGGGGCGTCAAGATGTGGGACAACTTTCCGTGTGGGCAAGGGGAGGAAAGGTCTTGCAGCCAAAGGGAACAGCATACACAAAGACCCGGGAAGGTCAGAGCGCATGGAGTCTAGGACGGGCAAGGAACTAGTTAAGGTTGCAGCAAAGAACGGAACAGAGCCAGAAGTGAGGCAGGGCTAGATCGCTCTAGAAATAGAGACTGTATCTTGAGGACCAGCGTCTAAAATTGTCATTCAAGGATCCCCGAGCGGCACCTGAGTGGCTCACTCGGTTAAGTATCCTGACTCTTGATTTCGGCTCAGGTCATGATCTCATGGTTCATGAGATCGAGTCCCACGTCAGGCTCCATGCTGACAGTGTGGAGCCTGCTTAAGATTCTCTCTCCCTCTCTCTCCCCCCCTCCCCACCTTCTCTCTCTCTCTCTCCCTCTCTCTCTCTCAATAAATAAATAAATAAATAAATACACTTTTTAAAAAAAGGATCCCCCAGAATCTGCTGATTTATACTTAGGGATGTATGTGAGTGCTCAGCAAGAACTTTTAAAACTTTGATGTGTTCACCAAATGTCAGCACGTTCTGGATCCTCTCCCTGACAACCCGCATGGAAACTGCAGTGGCCATGTGGTGTTTTTGCCTGGGATCACTTTGGGGTCTGGTAATAATGTTTCAATTGTCCCAGGACAAGGGGGAGAGAAAGGAAGTAGAGCTGATATGCGGATGATGTGTTTGTGGCAGTTAAGGGCCAACTGGTGGCTTGCTATGACAGGGAAGTGTTCCTAGAAAAAAGGGTAGGAAGATTGGGTCTCCGCACCACCCAAAGTAATAAAGGCAGTGGAACTCAAAAGGACCTGTGCCAAAACAGCAATTTATCCTCAGTAAGTGGCAAATTAGCTTCAACAAAACAACATCATCTATCATATTAACGAAATAATACTAATTTGAATTTTATCACTTTTATTTGTACGTAGTTTCTAATTTGTGTTAGTCTTACAGCTGTTTATGAACTTTTGTCATTGATTCTAAAACAAAATTTTTGTCACATGTTGACCCTGAAATTGGGATGCATCTTAAAATCTCTAGCCTCCTATAATTACAACTGACAGCACCTTTTCTGTCTTCATGCTACGTAAAATAATTACACATCAAAAAAAATAATTATGTATCTTACAATGGATGGTGGATCAGATTCACATGAAGACTGAATTGATACCTAGTTTTGTTTGTAAATAGCTGAGCAACATTAAAATAAAAAATGGTTAAGCCCATATGAAGTCCATAGAATATTCCTTATAAAAATAGTTTACATAGGGATGCCTGGGTGGCTCTGTAGGTTAGGCATCTGACTCTTGATTTCAGCTCAGGTCATGGTCCCAGGGTCATGGGATCGAGCCCCATGTTGGGCTCTGTGCTGAGCATGGATCCTACTTAAGATTCTCCCTGTGTCTCTCTGTCTGTCTGTCTGTCTCTGTCTCTCTCTCTCTCTCTCTCTCTCTCTCTCCCTCCCTCCCTCCTTCCCTCTGCCCCTTTCCCTCACTTGTGCTCTCTCTCTCTCTTTAAAAAACATAGTTTATATAGTACTCAAGTTGGAGTACCAAATATAATCACAGAAGTCATATTTCCATATTAGAAAGACATTCTAGCACTACACTGGATAGAAACAGGCCAGTTTTGCAGGAAAGCAACTGAGAAATTATGAGAACATATATACAGAAAAATATATGTAAATATGGAAAGATGATGACATAACTTGAAGAGACATGCAGGAGGCAGAATCAGTGGGAGGTGTGAAGATGTGGGGAAAAAGAAAGAGTGGTGGGAGGGCCCAAGGAGGATGCTGGGTTTCTGGATGGGATGGAGTAGCACCTCCTAGGTACAGAAAAGTAATCAAGGTTGAGATTGTATCATTGTAGCAGTAATCATGGTGATTGTGACAGTGGCATTAGGGCTGTGGTGGTGGTGATGATAATAGGGATGATGGAGATGATGGAAGTGGTGATGATGGTGATGATGGGGGTGATGGCAGTGTTGGCTGTGATGGTGACGTAGAGGTGATAATGATGGTAATGATGGTGGTGATGATGGTGATGATGGAAGTGGTGATGATGGTGGTGGTGGTGATGGTGATGGTGGTGGTGGTGGTGATGGTGATGGTGGTGGTGGTGATGGTGATGTGGCAGTGGTGGTGATGATGGTGACGATGGTGGTGATGGTGGTGAGATGGTGGTGATGATGGTGGTGATGGTGGTGATGGTGGTGATGGTGGTGATGGTGGTGATGATGGTAATGATGGTGATGATGGCAGTGGTGGTGATGATAGTGATGATGGTGGTGATGGTGATGGTCGTGGTGATGGTGATGATGGTGGTGGTGTTGGTAGTGGTGGTGTTGGTGATAAGGGTAATGGTGGTGATGATGGTGGTGGTGGTGGTGATGGTGGTGGTGATGGCAGTGGTGGTGATGGTGATGATGGTGGTGATGATGGTGGTCATGTTGGTAGTGGTGGTGATGGTGGCGGTTATGGCGATAAGGGTAATGGTGGTGGTGGTGATGGTAATGATGGCGACTAAAATAGTGATAGTGGTGGTAGTGATGGTGATGTGGTGATGATGGTGATGGGGGTGGTGGTGGTCATATTGGTGAGAAAACATTTTAAGTAGCGAAAATGGTAGTGGTGGTAGTGGTCATGAGATAATGATTAATACAGTAGAATCATAATCATGATGCTATGCCAGGAGGCCTAGAAGGAAAAGTGGCCACACTGGGGACCGGCCACTACTTTTTCAAGCATCTACTGGGAAAGAGCCTGCCTTCTCCAGGCCTCATCCATAAAATGAAAATCACACCTCTCTCCTCCTGTCGTGACGGTAGGCATCAGCCTCACTCTCTAATCAATCACACGATGGGGAATAAAACCTGTGTGAACACTAGAACCAACGGATTCCCCCCACAGCGGGGAATAACCATTATTTACCCATAAAAATATTTCAAGGGTTATTAGCATGTAAACTGTGATTAATTAAATTCACAAAAATTGTTTCTGAGGCATGCAAATGAGATGGTTCCTGCTGGGTGGCACTGAGGCTTTACTCTTCCAGCGGCTGCTGGAGGGCACAGTGGGGCGAAGTCATTCAACACATCTCCTCCAGAAACTTTGGAAAAACTACAGGGTCCCGCTGAAAGGTGGCTCTTCCCCGATCTCTTCCACATTCATCCTTCTGGGTCAGGTCTACACAATGAAGGGGATAGATTTGGATGCTGGTGTGCCCATTTCGAATCTATTCACATCCATGAGTCCTGAAGGGACCCAAAAATTATGGAGCTTGAAGGAACCAAAAGGGAGACAATCGGCTGTCTTTTAGTCCACTCTGACCACTCTGCCCAGGAAAGGGCCAAGACTAGCTCAAGGTTATACCGACTCCTTTCCAGGGCTTTCCATATGCTACCCTAATTCTTACAGGGTTTTTTTTTTTCATGAAGTCAGTGAGACCCTGGATCTCACACCCAAAGGAAGCTGGCCCAGATTAGCAGGCAGAGGAAAGGGACAAGGAGACATTGGGAGGTGGGGGTCAGGCTGAGTTGTGCTTTAGTGACCTCCAGATCCAAAGGGTGGGTCCACTGTCTCTGTCTTTCAAGCCTCTAGATATCCAAATGGCTGAAGCTCTAGGCCCTGGTGCCACACTGGGCCCGTGAGGGTTTCAACGACCCAAGAACGCGTCCAGATCCCCAGCGCCCATCCTGGTACAGACCATCTTCAACAAGAGCCCTTCTCCCTGCAAACTCCCCATGAGTCCAGTCTTCTGTTTCTCCCAACCCCAGAAGTGTCCATATCAGCATAGACACCTACCCCCACCAGGCTGCCAAGGGAAGGAAAGCACTGTGTGTGCCTGGACGGAAGTCCCAGTGGCAGGTGCGTGTCGAGGACAGACCCTCTCCTACTAGGACCCGGGTCCAGCTGCAGCTACCTTTCCCTACGCTCAGCCGGGGGCTGTGTTGTGTGTTTTCACACACGGCCCTGTAAGTGACAGCATCGCTCAGATGAGGAAATGGGGTCAGCTGTGCCTCGGGGAAGGCAGCTGCACCAGGAACCTTCAACGAGACAGGCAAATCCCCTGCACAGGCCGCGATGCCCCACACCATGGACAGCTACCAGTATAGCACGACGAGGCTCAAAGAGTTCCGCTCTCCCCCAGAATGCTTCCTTAATAATTGAGGGCAGCCTTTGGCCCAGTGTCCGGGGGCCTGGTTGCTAACCCTTGACTCCTCTGCCCCTTTGCTCCTGGAGGCCCACGAGACTGCTTTGAGTGTGGCAGGTTGGGAGCTCTCAGATGTAACGCCTTTGAAGAACGAGAGGCGGCCTTTCTGGAAAAAACACAGCTCTCGGGTAGGATCAGGAGGGAGACACAGAAAGACCAGGCCCGTGGTTGGGACAAAGGAATCAGGGAGAACAGAGCTGGGCCCAGGAACGGGTCCCGGAGACGTAACCGTCCCTGAGCCCTGGAACTCAAGCAATCCCACTCCTGTAGGCCTGCAGATCAGGTCACCCAAATACCAGGAAGCAGCAGACACCAGAAACTGAGAACCTACCCGTCTGGCATCCGGGCAGCTGCGGGGTGTGTGAGGTCAAGTGTGAAGGGGCCCAATAATAACAACAGGGAGGCCTGATAATTAATAGAACTGGAAACAAGGCAGAACATGGCCGGAAAACTCAGATCTCTCTTGAGTCTAAACCACTCCCTGACGTCACTCCATGCAGAACGAGCCTAGAACAATCTCGGGTTCCTCTTGTCCTTCCTGCGTGCAGCCAACCTCTCTGAAAGGCCAGACCTCTGCTACTTCTCCACATCATTCCTGCCCAGAGACTTTTGGGGTCCTCTTAGAGAAACCCAGACCCTTGGCCTCATAAATAACCTTCAGGAGGGGCGCCTGGATGGCTCAGCCGGTCGAGCATCCGACTTCGGCTCAGGTCATGATCTCACAGTTCATGGGTTCGAGCCCCACATCGGGCTCTGTGCTGACAGCTCAGAGCCCGGACCCTGCCTCGGATTCTGTGTCTCCCTCTCTCTCTGCCCCTTCTCTGCTTGCGCTCTGTCTCTCTCTCTCTCAAAAATAAATAAACATTAAAAAAAAAATTTTAATAAATAAAAAAATTTTTTTAATAAATAAGTAACCTTTAGGGGACCTTACACTTGACTGAGCTGGTGTCATGGTTGGCTACAGCGGTTCCAAAACCTGTTGGGCGTCCAGATCGCCTGGGGATATTTTTTCTCTGCAATTAACAAGACAGGTGCACAGAAGAGATACATGCAGTCATAAATCGAAGCAGTGTCAGAGGGCACAGAGTCAGAATGTTTTTCCACCTAACTCAGTCCTGCTGTCCCCACTTCCAGTCCCCACAGGTGACCGGTGTAATAATGCTAAGGGGTGTCCCTTCCAGAAAGAGTCACGTATATACAAGCAGACGTGAAAATACCCCCCAACCTCCCCACCCGCTTCAAGTGGAAGCACACATCCTAAAGATTTTCATCATCCTGCTTTTTACACTTAATATTTATGGGAGAAGATGCATAACAATATCTGTAAATCTGTCTATGGATAATCATAATTTATTTAATGGGTCCCCTTGTGACAGGCGTTTAAGAAGTGACTAAGTGCACGGCGTTTATTCCTCGAGACCACCTCACGAGACACTCGTGTGTTATTCCTGTCGGACAGTTCAACGTATTTCGGAGGCCAAGTCTTTGTATCACCTAAAATGATTTGAATAGGAGTCCTGTGATATCGTGATGTGTAATGAGAAATAATTTGGTCTCTGTCCCTGTTTCTGGCACAGAACTCCTAAAACCCTTGAAACTCCCCAGGCGATGAGAGCGATCAAGGGGACACGATCTTCAGAGCAAACCCCTTTTCCACCACATCTGACTTCATGGTACTGAGGTGACTTTTGGAAAGCACCTAAGGATGGGCACCTGTTGCCAGGGAAACCAACCATGTGATTGGAGGGACTTTCAGCCCACCCCCCTCAAAGCCCAAGGAGGGGAAAGGGGCAGGAGGGTGAATGGCCACCAAGGCCACGATTTAATCAGTCGTGGCTGTGTGGTAAAGCCTCCACAAAAACCCAGAGGAGAGCTTCCGCGTTGGGGACCACGTGGATCTGCAGGGAGATCGGTGCTGCCCAGATGGAGCCTGGAAAATCTGTGCCCTTTCCCCATACCTTGCCCTATGCAGCTCTTCTATCTGTTCCTGAGTCACATCCTTTTATAACAAACTGGTGATCTCGCAAGTGACGTGTTTCTCTGAGTTTCGTGAGCTGGTCCAGCAAATCAACAGAACCCAAGGATGGGGTAGTGGGAACCCCCAATGTATAGCAGGCCAGAAGCACAGGTGACAGAGGAGCCAAGGTGGCGGAACAGCATGGAAGGTTTTTTTTTTTTTTTGCGTCTCGCGTCCATGAAATACTATCAGACCAACTCTAAACCACGCTGCACACCTAGAAAACCGATCGGAGGATTAACACGACAATCTGCACAACCTGAACCACAGAACTCAGCAGGTACACGGCGCGGAGAGGTGAACTGGGGGAGAGAGAAGCCGGGAGGGCAGGATGCTGTTTTTTCCGTGTGGAGAGGACAGAGACGGGGGGAGGGGGAAATACGGGAAAAGCACCCCTCCCAAAGCAGCTGGAGAGAAGGTGGAAAAGTGGAAACAGCCGCAGGGACTTAACTAAAAAGGGAGCTAGGAGAGGGCTTAAATTCCATTAAGACTATAAACAGGGGGAGCTCAGAGGCTGAAACTCTGCAGCACCATACCTGGCGGAGCTCGGGTGGGAAGGGCGAATCTCCAGGAGCAGAGAGGAGTCCGGGGGGCTTCAGACTGAACGGGAGAGGTGGTTCCCGGGACAGCTGGTAGAGGCTG
>NW_024412627.1:1580833-1593943 GCF_014898765.1 Herpailurus yagouaroundi
TGCAGCTGATACCTGGTGGTGCCCTGGTGGGAAGGACGAATCCCCGGGAGCAGAGTGGAGTCCGGGGGTCTTCGGGCCACACGGGAGAGGCGGTTCCCCTGCTGAGAGGGCATCTGGTAGAGTCCGTGTGGCCACCTCGGCAGACCCCAAAGAAAAACCACATTCGTCGGTGCTGGAACACGGTCCCTGGGGGTGAAGCCTGGTGCCAGACGCGTGTTGTGATTTGCCATAATCCCTGAAACGCTGCTGGTCCGCTATCGCGCAAACGTTTTCTGGGGCGGGCTGGCACCCGGTCACGGTCTCTGGGCCTCGGCAGCAGCACAGTCTCTCGAACATTCCTGGGTGCGGCCCGGACCCGGCCATCACTCGGTGAGACCCTCCCGCAGAGGGGCGGAACGGGTCAAAGCCACAGTCCCTCAGAAGTAAGGGGTCGGGAGAAACAGCCGCATCTGAGACAAAACTCAGGAGGGAGGTGCCGTTTGGTCACAGACGGTGTAAAAGCAGGGAGTAGACAGAAGCCGAAGACAAAGGACGGGAGCGCAATTGCTGATCAGGAAGAACTGGAGATCTGATAAGAGACTGGGTGGCTGGAGGACGCCATTTTCGCCGCTCTGGCGCATGCGCATACGCACCTACAAGCGCCACAACCATCCACCCCGTAAGCTAAGCAGCGCCATCTAGTGGAGAACGGAGCCATTACACTAAGCCCCGTCCAACTGGGTCAACCTCGCTCTTCAGAAACCCGAGTCTCTCCGCCTGCTTAGTTTACGGACTATAAAGTGCTTCACAGTTTGACTTCTAGGGGAACACGAAATAATCTCAGTCATATTGCAGTCTGTTATCTGGTCCATCTATTCAATTTTCTTTCTTTTTTTTTTTGGTTCTTTTCTTTTTCTTGGTTCTTTTCTTTTTCTTGAATATGGAAAGAAAAAATTTATTTTTATTTTCAGTTTTTATTAAAAATATTTTTCTTTAATTTTTTTCTACTATATTTTTTATTTTTTGTAAATTTTTCAAATTCTATTTTACGTCCATAATTTCATTTTATTCTATTTCATGGTATTCATTTTTTCAAAATTTCAAATGTTTTCCTTTTTTTTCTTTTTCCTTTTTTTCTCTAATCTATCAAGCCCCTTTTAACACCCAGACCAAAACACACCTAGGATCTAGCATCATTTATTTGATTTTTTGGTGTGGGTGTGTTTTTTTTTTACGTTTTAATTTAATTTTTTTCTTTTTTTTTAACCTTATTAATTCCCTTTCTTCCTTCAAAATGACAAAACAACGAAATTCACCCCAAAAGAAAGAGCAGGAAGAAACAATAGCCAGGTGGCAAGGATGGATAAGGCAGAGTGGTGAATCAGCGATATAGAGGACAAACTTATGGAGAATAATGAAACAGAAAAAAGAGGGAGATTAAGGCAAAAGAGCACGACTTAAGAATTAGAGAAGTCAGTGACTCATTAAAAAAGAACAACATCAGAATCATAGGGGTCCCAGAAGAGGAAGAGAGAGAAGTAGGGGTAGAAAGGTTACGTGAGCAAATCATAGTGGAAAACTTTCCTAACTTGGGGAAAGACACAGACATCAAAATCCAGGAAGCACAGAGGACTCCCATTAGATGCAAAATAACTGACCATCAACAAGGCATATCATAGTCAAATTCACAAAATACTCAGTCAAGGAAAGAATCATGAAAGCAACAAGGGAAAAAAGTCCTTAACCTGCAAGGGAAGACAGATCAGGTTTGCAGCAGACCTATTCACAGAAACTTGGCAGGCCAGAAAGGAGTGGCAGGATATATTCAATGTGATAAATTGGAAAAAATATGCAGTCAAGAATTCTTTATCCAGCAAGGCTATCATTCAAAATACAAGGAGAGATTAAGTTTCCCAGACAAGCAAAAAGTTTGCTATACTTTCTATGAAGTCAGCATTACCTTCATTCCAAAACCAAAGAACCCACTAAAAAAGAGAATAGACCAATTTCCCTGATGAACATGGATGTGAAAATCCTCAACAAGATATTAGCCAACCGGATCCAACAGTACATTAAAAAAATTATTCACCACGACCAAGTGGGATTTATACCTGGGGTGCAGGGCTGGTTCAGTATCCACAAAACAATCAATGTGACTCATCACATCAATAAAAGAAAGGACAAGAACCACATGATCCTCTAAATAGATGCAGAGAAAGCATTTGACAAAATACAACATCCTTTCTTAATAAAAACTCTCAAGAAAGTAGGGATAGAAGGATCATACCTCGAGATCATAAAAGCCATATACAAAAGACCCAATGCTAATATCATCCTCAATGGGGAAAAACTGAGAGCTTTCCCCCTGCAGTCAGGAACAAGATGGGGATGTCCTCTCTCACCACTGTTATTCAACACAGTATTGGAAGTCTTAGCCTCAGCAATCAGACAACACAAAGAAATAAAAGGCATCCAAATCAGTTAGGAGGAGGTCAGACTTTCACTCTTTGCAGATGACGTGATACTCTATATGGAAAACCCAAAAGATTCCACCAAAAACTGCTAGAACTGATCCAGGAATTCAGCAAAGTCGCAGGATATGAAGTCAATGCACAGAAATCAGTTGCATTCCTGTACACCAACAATGAAGCAACAGAAAGAGAAATCAAGGAACTGATCCCATTTACAATTGCACCGAAAATCATAAAATACCCAGGAATAAATCTAACCAAAGAGGTGAAAAATCTATACACTGAAAACTATAGAAAGCTTATGAAAGAAATTAAAGAAGACACAAAAAATGGAACAATATTCCATGCTCCTGGATAGGAAGAAGGAATATTGTTAAAATGTCAATACTACCCAAAGCAATCTACAGATTCAATGCAGTAGCTATCAAAATATCACCAGCATTCTTCACAGATCCAGAGCAAACAATCCTAAAATTTGTATGGAGCCAGAAAAGACCCCGAATAGCCAAAGCAATCTTGAAAAAGAAAACCAAAGCGGGAGGCATCACAATCCCGGCCTTCAAGCTGTATTACAAAGCTGTAATCACCAAGACAGTATGGTACTGGCACAAGAACAGACATTCGGTTCAGTGGAACAGTATAGAGAACCCAGAAATGGACCCACAAATGTATGGCCAACTAATCTTTGACAAAGCACGAAAGAATATCCAATGGAATAATGACAGTCTCTTCAGCAAGCGGTGCTGGGAAGACTGGACAGTGACATGCAGAAGAATGAACCTGGACCACTTTCTTACACGATACACAAAAATAAACTCAAAATGGATGAAAGACCTCAATGTAAGACAGGAAGCCATCAAAATCCTCGAGGAGAAAGCAGGCAAAAACCTCTTTGAAATTGCCCACAGCAACTTCTTACTCAACACTCCTCCAGAGGCAAGGGAAACAAAGGCAAAAATGACCTACTGGGACCTCATCAAAATAAAAAGCTTCTGCACAGCCAAGGAAACAATCAGCAAAACTAAAAGGCAACCGACAGAATGGGAGAAGATATTTGCAAACGACATATCAGATAAAGGATTAGTATCCAAAATCTATAAAGAACTTATCAAACTCAACACCCAAAAAACAAATAATCCAGCGAAGAAATGGGCAAGAGACATGAACAGACACTTCTCCAAAAAAGACATCCAGATGGCCAACCGACACATGAAAAAATGCTCACCATCACTCATCATCAGGGAAATACAAATAAAAAAACCACCATGATATGCTCTTACACCTGTCAGAATGGCTAACATTAACAACTCAGGCAACAACGGATGTTGGCGAGGATGTGGAGAAAGAGGATCTCTTTTGCATTTTTGGTGGGAACACAAGCGGGTGCAGCCACTCTGGAAAACAGTATGGAGGTTCCTCAAAAAACTGAAAATAGAACTACCCTATGACCCAGCAATTGCACTACTAGGCATTTATCCAAGGGATACAGGTGTGCTGTTTCGAAGGGACACATGCACCCCCATGTTTATAGCAGCACTATCAACAATAGCCCAAGTATGGAAAGAGCCCAAATGTCCATCGGTGGATGAATGGATAAAGAAGATGTGGTATATATACACAATGGAATATTACTCAGGAATGAGATAATAAAATCTTGCCATTTGCAACTACGTGGATGGAACTGGAGGGTATTATGCTAAGTGAAATTAGTCAGAGAAGGACAAAAATCATACGACTTCACTCATAGGAGGACTTTAAGAAACAGAACAGATGAACACAAGGGAAGGGAAGCAAAAATAATATCAAAAACAGGGAGGGGAACAAAACGTAAGAGACTTTTAAATATGAAGAACAAACTGAGGGTTACTGGAGGGGTCCTGGGAGGGGGGGAGGGGCTAAACGGGGAAGGGGCACTAAGGAATCTACTCCTGAAGTCACTGTTGCACCATGTGCTGACTTGGATGTAAATTAAAAATAAAAATAAAAATAAAGAAGCACAGGTGACAAACCGCAAGTGGTTTTTGAAGTGTGGGGGCAGTCTTGTGGGACCGAGCCCTTGACCTGTGGGATCTGACGCTGTCTCTGGATCGGAGACACAGCTGGTGTCAGAGAATCGCTTGGTGTGGGGGAAAAACTCAGTCAATGGTGCTGGTGTCAGAATTGTAAATCCTCAATCCCGGCCTCCCTGTAGAATTCCTTGGGGAGCCAGGCTGCCCCTCAGAGCTTCTGGTCCCAGCAGCCCCCTCCCTGGCCTTGGCCGCTGGAGCCTATGTAAGGACTGGCCAGTCTTCGTTTTTATTTTGTATTAAGGTTCCTATTTCGGCGGAGACTGCTGCCTCCAGGCTGTTTCTCAGGACACTAATCTTTATGGCCCTCGCCTGCTGGGGCGAGGTAGGCGGGGTAGCATTTGACCTGGGGACACAGTCGCTGCAGAATAGTAACTGGGCAGTTAACCCTGCAGGATCTCTGTGGGGCTGCCCCTCCCAGCTGGGACTGGTGGCTTTGGGTTCAGTCCCTTAGATTGGGATCTTGAGCTGGACACACATGAAGAGAAAGACACCTAGAGGGGCAGAGAGAATGGAGACGGATAACCGGGAGAGGCAGAGGCAGAGGGCTGTGTCCTCATCCACAGCTCTACAAAGGTGACTCAAAGAGGAACTGGTTCAAGAGCATTTTCAAACAGATAAGTTAATAAATAAATCACTTAAGGGGCGCCTGGGTGGCTCAGTCGGTTGAGCACCCGACTTCAACTCAGGTCATGATCTCGCAGTTCGAGAGTTCGAGCCCTGCATCGGGCTCTGTGCCGACAGCTCAGAGCCTGGAGCCTGCCTTGGATTTTGTGTCTCCCTCTCTCTCTGCCCCTCCCCCGCTCATGCTCTGTCTCTCTCTCTCTCTTTCAGAAATAAACTTGAAAATAAAATAAGTAATGAATGAATCATTTAAGATGGTTAGCAATAAAAAGCATTACTAGTTTTGAGTGCCTCCTGGATGCCAGCGGTAACATAGACATCATATCTAACCCTCTCTGAAGTCCTACAGAGGGAGGTTTTATTATGAAGAAACCACAGCCCGGAGAATACACTTTGCCCAAGTGTATCAGTCAGTATAAGCTGACTCCACATCGGAGTCTTTGCGGACAGTACAGACTCTGTTTTGGATCCTCTGCCCCCCTCTCTCTCTGCCCCTCCCCCACTCATGCTCTCTCTCAAAAATACATAAACATTACCCAAAAAATGTTAATTAATAAAAAAATAATTGTTCTCTGAGGGAAAAAAATACATGTGCATATACATGTCCGTACATATACACATATTTATCCACACGCACCTATATGCATATATACGCATTCATTATAAATTTTGCCGATATTTATATCAGCTGTGCAGTATAGTTTATCGATAATGATAAAACACACAGTACTCTTTATTGTAAATTCCATATAGCCAAATAATGCTCATAGAACGCTTTTGTTGGTTTCTCCTGATCCCTTACATCTCTAGCCTTCCTAAAGCTGCATTTCAGCTATGACTTGACAATTCTTTTCCTATGCACAATGTAACGGCTACTGATACGACGCTTTCTGGTTTACCTGCCTTTTTCCCATCACTTCCTCAACTCAACAATGAACAAGGCCCTGAGTTGTAGCATTTGCCTATGTCTGTGGGACAAGTACCTCCACTGTGACCGATTTCAAGTCACCACGGTCCCTGGAAGGCAGGGCTGGCGATGTGTGATTGTGTGGCATGTAGGAGTCCCCCCCGCCCCCCAGAGACCGCGGACGTGAATCAATTCAAGGCTTAGGTAAAAGTAAGACGTAGTAAAGCAATTCAGAAGCAACGTGCTCTGCGTATTCATCACCTTTGTTTTTAACAAGACGTATTTAATTATAGGTTTACACAATTTTTCAACGATGGCTGTATTGAATAACTGGCTCACAGCATTTCTGAACATTTAACGACCAGCCCTTGGTGGCCGAAGGAAGCTCGCTCACTGCTATTCCCCAGTGGCTGGGAGGACTGCCCTCAGCCCTCGGCCGTCATCCCTCTCCAGGAATCATTCACAGCTGCAGAGACCCATTTCTCGCCAGCTCACATCTCCTTTATGGGGGTAACTCACATCCAATGAGTGGTTGACGTGCAGATATAAGAGCTCAGACCATTGCCCCAGCTTGAGACATCTGCTCCTTAGCTCTACTGTGGATCCCGACGTCCCGATCTCTGCCGCATCCCGGTTCCTTCTGTTCCCCTAGAAGAATGGATCTTGAGATCCCGGTAAACTTTATGCATGTGGCTCTCCCTCTCAGAATCTGCTTCCCAGGGGGCCCAATCTTCACTCTGGGGTCCGGGTGGATGGAGAGGTCCCACCTGGAACATTTCTGCTGGTTTTCATGGAGGAAGGATAGAGCGATCCCTCAAGGGTCTCACTTCTGCTCACAACCCACTGGTCCAAGCGAAACCCACGATCCTACCTGGCCATCCTACCTCGCTCCCTAAAAATGAGAGATCCGGAATATTTGGCCACCAGCACACTAGAGATTGCCACTGCACAGTCACAAAGCTGGGAAACAGCCGCTCTGGGATGTGACTCCAGGTACCTTCTACTTTCACTCTATGCTCTTTCCTCCAGGCCATTTGAGGATGGAGACTCCTTGCTAGGTCCTGAGAATATGAAGATGAATAATACGAGCTCCGCTCTGAGGCACCCACAACTCTAAAGGTGATATACAGTCTTGTCAGGTCAGAAATGCACACACAGACTGAATCTTGATATCCCGAGGAGACTCCTGAGAGATCAGCTGTCTGGGGCGGCAAATACACTCCACCCTTCCCTCTCACATCCACTGCAGACATCACTAATCGATCGTGGCACTCCCTCCGCCCAGCCGGGGTGGGCAAGACCTCCATTCCTGACTCTGGGCAGACATTACCAATCGATCAGAGAAGTGCATAACTTGAAAAATAGTTGCCATTCTGAAACCATCCATTTTCAATCCGAGGAAACTGAAGCCAGGGAAGAAAAGTTCATAAACCGCACACAGGGCAAGTGTGGGTGGTCACAGTGACACTGAAGCGAAAACCTATGTGCAGGAAGGACGGGGACGGTCTGCCTGAAGCCTCCCCCTGAGTGCTCAGCGCAAGGGGGCGGAAGGCCAGCCTCAGCCCAGAGCTTCCCCCAGTAACCCTCCTTGATAACAACACTGATAGCAAAGCCAGTATTTGCTGTGTATGGAGCCCGTTCCACGCATGAGGTCCAGCAGTAAGTCATTTCAACACACTTATCTCTTCTCATCCTCCTACCATCCCGAGGCGGTTGTCAGCCATTGGCGGCATGATGTCAGTCCATTTCAAAGACCGAGAAACTGAGACTCGGGGGCTGATGATACTAAGTCTCGTACTGAGCGAGTATTTATAATGTGGCAGGCGATCCTCAGAATAGCCCGGCGAATGGGCTACTATCACCCCCATTTTACAGATAGGAAACTTGGGGCTTAGTGAGGTTGTGTCCATTGGCCTCAGGTGACCGAGGTGGGACCGGAATCCAGACAGTCTCACGACACCATCTATACCGATGACAGTGAATGGTGAGAAATAGAGAAGTAGGATTTGAAACCCTCCCTCATTAGCCTGTTGCCCTCAACTACTAAGCTGCCCCGGCAGTGCCCACTGCCCATCTCAGGGTGGTGCTAGGGAGGGGCTTCGAGCTAAGTCTGGGACCCGGAGGCCACGCGGTCTGCAGAACAGGGCAGGACAATGGACTGGAATGCGGCACCCCAGGCAAGAGGTGACCAGCCGACCAGAAGCCATGATCAGGGGCACTCTACCTCCCCACGGCCAAGTGCAATGCCTAGCATAGGTTAGGCACCATGAGATACTTGGATGGTGGTTGTTTCAGTTTCACATTTACTACAGAGCAAACCATCCCAAAAGACGGTGGCTCAAAACAACCATTATTTGATTTCGCTCGCGACTCGGTAGGTTTGCTGGGCCGGCTCACCGCAGCTGGATGGTCTCAGGCGGTTCCTCGCAGGCTAGCAGGCGGCTTCCGGGCCCGTCAGCTGGGCCGGCGGGCCCAACCGTGTTCTACAGGGTCTCTCGTCATCCAGCAGCCTGGTCTGGGCTTCTTCACCCAGAGGTCTCAGGACAGCAAGAGGGTACTAATGTCAGCATGCCAGCTCTGGGGGCATCGCGTGACCAACCAAGCTCAGCTCCAAGAGTTAGAGAACTAGACTTCACTTCTTAACAGGAGAAGCACGTTACAAAGCAACCACATGAAGGGATAGGAAGATTCCGCGCCTGCTTTTCTGACAATGGACTTGTGATTAAGGGAATAGATGAATCAGTGCGAAAGCAGAGAGGTGTGCCCAGGTTAAGCCCCCGAACAGTGTCCGGCCTCAGAACTTCGTATATTTCTCTGTCCGTCGCAAGGAGCAGGGGCCAGGGCAAAGCCTCTCAGATGAGATTAAGTGGCTGGCAGGAGACAGCAGGTGCCTGGAAGCTGAGCAGATCCACACGCTCGGCTGAACCTGGGCCCCTGGCAAACTGGTCCCCCCCACACAAGCCCCGGGAGGACAGACAGACTTGTGTGGCAGGCAGGTTTCTGTGTCCCCATCCCCCAGCGCCCGCTCCCCCAGAGCCACAGGCCTGCCTCTTGCCCAAGCCATCCCTCTGCCCACCTGAGCATTCTTCCAAATCCCTCCCGCGCCCCTTGTGACGCACCGTGCCGGGGAGCGTAATTGCTGTAGTGATTACTTACAGCCATTACATTAAGTTTTAAAATGCTCCCTTCAAATTGAACAATGTTTTTTCAAAGTCAACAGCTGGTTCACAGCTTGCATGCAACCGTTAGGATAAATTAAATAAAAAGGGTAATAAAATCACAGTCTAAATTTAATTTCTGAAGAGTGCATCGCCTCCAAAAAATAAAAAAAATAAAGGCTTTAAAAAAAGTGCCTTTAAAACACGGCCAGAAAAGCGGAAGTTAATTCACTCCCTGATTATGTCAGCTAATGGGCACACTGCAACAGTCAACCACCTAGCTGCCCTGGTGTGGACACGGCCCCGGGCTCACTCCCGAGGGCCGGGCTGTACAGCCTCTGGGGTCTACGTGCAGAGGGGATTGTCAAACAGGGCACTTGCACAGGCCGACGTCCCCACGAAAGTGCTGATAAAGCGTCCCTGTCCCCTGAAGCAAAACAACAACGAAGACGATGTCCCAGACAAGCCTCCGTGCGCCCTCTCATTCCCTGCAGCTACCTGGAGACACCTGGCAGGACGCTGGAAACTTCTTTGCCCTTGTTGGTGCACAGAGGGCGAGATGCAGCCCCTGAGACCCTTCATCTCTGGAGGGTAGCAAGATAGTCCGCCTGAAAATACTCTACTCTGGCATAAGGATTATGTTGAGCCCAAAGCGATGGAGGAAAACAAACAGGTAGCAGAAAAGCTCTGGGTCTCTGCCCCCCTCCCCGGTCACTTAAAAGCTAAACACAAATCTGTAAGGGCGCCCCCCTCCCCTCTCTACCAGAAAGGACAGAAGTCAATCGGTGGAGGCAACTCTCGTATCAGCCCAGCTAATCAACCAACCTCAATAACTACCTTCCCTGTAGTGACCTTCGCACATTTGTTGCCCTGGAAACTCAAAGTCCTTTCCCTTTTGCCCTGTCACCTGTCTATGAATGTCTTGTTCTTTGTTAAGACACCATGGACGCCCAGGTTCTAACCATGCTTTGAGTGACTCAGCACCGCACACATTAATACACTGTTTCCTCTTCTTAATCCAGCTTTTTTTGGTCTAATTCAAGGGCTCCATCCATGACACTAAGGTGGATGGGGGGAAAAATAACTTGTTTCCTCCCCTACACCTGAAGGCAACTCACCTAAAAAGACTGGTCCAGGGGCACCTGGGTGGCTCAGTCCGACTTCGGCTCAGGTCGTGATCTCACGGTTTGTGGGTTCAAGCCCCGCGTCGGGCTCTGTGCTGACAGCTCGGAGCCTGGAGCCTGCTTCGGATTCTGTGTCTCCCTCTCTCTCTCTGCCCCTCCCCTGCTCGTGCTCTGTCTCAAAAATAAATAAACATTAAAAAGAAAAAAAGACTGGTCCGACTCTCCCCCCGACCCCTGCCCCAGGATCAAAACCTACATTCCAAGCTTTGGATTCAGCCTGGACTTGAATCCCACCTCTGCCACTTATTTGCCATATGACCTTGGACAGTGATCTCCTCCTTCCTCAGAGCCGTGGTTTCTTCCTCTGTGAAAAGAGAACGCATTCATTCTTTCATACAATGAGTAAATATCTACTGAGCACCTAGTCTGAGCCAGGCCGGGTCACAGGACCCCAGAGGACAGCAGTGAGCCAGCAGACAGACATCCTGGCCTGAAGGAGCTTATATCCTAGTGGGCAAGACAGACAATGAACACAGTCAGCAAGCAATGCATATAGAATGTGAGTAAGCAACTGGGGGAGATTAAATAGGGGAAGGAGGGAGAGGGTACTGTAATTTTAAGGTGTTTAGGAAAGGCCCCAGAGAGAAGGGGCCATTGGAGTACAGGCCTGAGGGAGAGGTGGGAGCCAGCCACATGATGTTGGGTGAAAAGCATTCAGGCAGAGGGAACAGACACGCAAAGGTCCTGAGGCAGGTGTGCCTAGAGTGGTCAGGAGAAGCAAGGAACACAGTGGGCACAGAGAGTGGCAGGAGATGATGTCAAAGCTAACAGGGCAATAATATCCAATTCAAACCGCTTGTTTGTTCATTCAAGTAGCACCTACTGAGGATTTAGTCCACTCGACAGGAGGGCTATTGTAAAGATTCAAACCAGACGAAGTGAGGGTAGCTCCTGGCACATACTACATTCTCAATAAGTGTTAGCTGCTCTTAACTGCAGAAGGGTGGACCCCCTGCCTCCTGGCCAGGTGGCCTCCTGGCCAGGTGGAGGTGGACGCACTGTTGAGGAGAGCCTGGGTTCGGCTCTGCTTCCCACCCCCCACTCCCCCGGGGGTGGGGGGGGGGGTGCTCCCACTCTAGAGAACCACCTGGTACAGCCTCAGCTAACGAGATCGGTCACTTATGGCAGGGTGTGCACATGCGTGTGGGTGCATGAGAACAGTCTCCTTCCTCCGAAGCTGCAGCCCACCCGCGACGTCATCATCATTTCCTTTTCCCCTTGTTACCACCCGGCCTGGGCACCCGTTCCAGTCACTACCCAGGTCGGCCAGCAGGGGGCGCCCAATGTTCCCCTTTCTCCTCCCTCGACCCATCAGTGTTCCCAGGCCGCACGCGCGAGCTCACGCACACTGGCGCCCTCTCCGTCTCCTCTCGGCTCTCACTCTTGAAAGCCCTGGTCCCAGGACTGGTGCGGTTAAGAGGTAACCTGGGTTTCCTGCTTTTTAAGGACGTTCCTCACTGGGGGCGGCCTGGGGTGGGGGGGGGGGGGTGGTCACACTGACCATTTCTACGGAAACACTGGGGTAAACTCTTGTTTTCCACCACTGTGCCCTTAAGGGGTCTTTTCTCACCAGAGGGTAAGTCCTTGCACAAAGAGCAGCAAATGCTTCCCACGCGTAAGATCGAGAAGGAGTGGGTGATACTCCCGGGTGCTCCGGGGCCCCGCCTTAGAAACATTGCCAACGGGGGCGCCTGGGTGGCTCAGCCGGTTGAGCCTGGGACTTCAGCTCAGGTCGTTGATCTCACGGTTTGTGGGTTCGAGCCCCGCACCGGGTTCACTGCTGCCATTGCAGAGCCGGCCCCAGATCTTCTGTCCCCCCCCCCCCACCCGCCCCCCAACTCTCTCCGCTCTTCCCCTGCTCACGCTCCATCTCAAAACTAAATAAACATGAAAAAAGGAAAGAAAGATGGTTGAGGGAACCTTGTCAGGTGCCTGGGGGCACCTGGACCACAGGGGCACCTTCAAATGCAGACCCTGCCTGACTCGGTAGTTCTGGGGTGGGGCCTGGGGGTGGGCATCTCTAATAAGCCCTTGGATACGCTGGTCCAAGGCCACACTGAGCCTTGGGTAAGGGTAGGGGCTGTGGGCGGTCTCCACCCCTTCCGGCTGCCACAGTGCCCCCTTTCTCTCCCTCTCGAGGCAGACAACAGGTACTCACTGAAGCACCATTTATGAAAAACAGAATATTTGAAACGTCTCACGGCTCCGTGGATAGGAGGTTGGTCAGCTAAACCTTAGGGCCCCCACGCACGGGGTGCAGGGCCGTAAATGCCCCCCCGGGCTGTCTGAGCAGGAAGCCCTGGGCCTTGGAGTCGACCCACTTCTGCCAAGCAAATAATTCCACCGTGGCCACTGCAAGCTGCCGGCATGCCACCAACCCGCTCTCGAGATTTCTGACAGCTTGAGGGTCAGCTCTTCAGGGGCTCCTGGGCGGCTCAGCGGGTTGAGCAGCCGACTTCGGCTCGGGTCACGATCTCACCGTTCGTGGGTTCGAGGCCCACGTCAGGCTCTGTGCTGACAGCTCGGAGCCTGGAGCCTGCTTTGGATTCTGCCTCTCTCTCTCTCGCTCTCGCTCTCGCTCTCGCTCTCGCTCTCGCTCTCGCTCTCGCTCTCTCTGTCTGCCCCTCCCCTGCTTGTGCTCTCCCTGTCTCTCAAAAATACATAAATGTTAAAATGTTTCCGATTCTGTGTCTCCCTCTCTCTCTGCCCCTCCCCCGTTCA
>NW_024412627.1:1594343-1600372 GCF_014898765.1 Herpailurus yagouaroundi
TTTTTTTTTTAATGTTGATTTATTTATTTTGAGAGAGAGAGAGAGAGCATGCATGAGCAGGGGAGAGGCAGAGAGAGAGAGAGAGAGAGAGAGAGAATCCCAAGCAGGCTCCATGTTGGTGGCACAGAGCCTGACACGGGGCTCGGGCTCACAATCCCTGAGACCATGACCTGAGCCAAAATCAAGAGCCAGAAGCTCAACTGGCTGAGCCACCCCGGCACCCCGACATTCATTCTTATTGGGGCCACGGGTATGAATTGTTCTGTAACTCCTGAAGTGCAAGATATGTCCCATTTCGTTGCATTTCCAAATCAAATCGTATCCCCATTATCAATATAGGTGGTAAGTCCGAGAGTGCTCAATTTCTGGATACTTCTCCTTTTCCGTGGATCTTACAAACCCCACAGGGTTTGGTCCAAAATAATCAGAAAGGATTCAGTCTCCAGTTTGTGTGGTCACATCGTCACAGTTACTGCTTGTGGCTGAGGAACACAGGGACCAAGAACAGACTGCAGCCTACCGCTAAAATGTAGATCCCAGCTCTGCCTTTCACTGGCTGTGTGACTTCGGGCAAGTTGCTAAACCTCTCTGTGCCTCAGTGGCCTCATCTGTAAAATGAAGGGCACTAACAAGACCTGTGACTTGGTGGATTTAACAAAGTGAGACCGGTGCCTGGCACTAAGGAACGTTTGCTATTGGAATCGTCACCGTCACGCCCAACACCCCTGTCCTCAGTGTCCATCTGCCCTTTAGGATGGGTGACAGACACCCCGCGAGGCACTGCGGACAACACCCTAGGGCTGCAGAACTGCGTCCAGCCCTTACAGACCCCACGGAGCCACTCCCGGCTAGGAACCGCCACCTGGAGGTCCACTGCAACATCTCCCCACCTAGTTCCTGAGGCCAAAAGGCCCCCTTCCCCGCCAATACCAGCCTCCTTCACCTCTGCCCCCTGCCCCCCCGGGTGAGCCAACCGAATTCCTCTCCAGGGAGCCTCAAACATCCAGGGTTCTCCCCACCATATTAGAGTCTCCCTGAAGCGCCTGTTAAAAATGCAGAGTTCTGGGCCCACCTTAGACCAGGTGGGCAGAACCCAAGGGTCCGTATCTTTCGCCTTCCTGCACTGGGCAGGGGCGGGGCGGGGGCGAAACCCTCTGCACTTGGCGGCAAGGTCCCAGGAAAATGGGAGAAAAGATCCCTTTATGCCCTTCCGATGAGTCTAAAGCAGTGAGAAAAAAGGACAGCAATTAATTTTTCAATAACTCACCCTGCTCCGTAGGAATAACTTTGAATCAGCTGTGATTTTTGTTAAAGGGAACTATCCCTTGATGTTGGTGTTTCAACTACTTTGAATATCAAATGATTATGACCGAACCTCACCCCTGATTACAGACCCCGGCCACAAATTCAGGAGGCCAGGGCGCGAACTTTGTCAACCCTCGGAAAACTTTCTGCCCACCAAATCCTGCCCAGAACCCTGAAACGGCGTGTCACATTTCATGCAAATTTGCATTATGTGACTTGGAAATCGGGCGATTTAAAAATATTAATAAAGACTCGCCGTATGCTCAGATTTTGAAATAATGCAGATCTGGCTTTACATTCATCCCTCTGGGAAATTTAGTCTTGAATAATGCATAGCTTCAGGAATGAATCTCTTGCATAAATCTGATAAAAGCCGATCTGCTCTGATGGGGGGGGCGGGAGACCCACCATTTAACACTTTCTTCCCCTCCCTCGCCCTCCCCATGTCTCCCACAGGAACCTGGCACTGGTCTGGGCCCTACTTGGGTATTCATTTAGCTTGTCAGCTGAGATTTCATGGCCCCGTCACGGTCCTGAGATCTGCACACTCACCCACTCAGTGCGCATCTGTTAGGCACCCACTGTGCGCCCATAGCATAATGTGGGTATAAGGTGGTGACTGAGACGGCAAGGTTCCCACCCTCGTGGGGTTTACACTCGGGTCCAGCCCTGCCCACAGCCTGAGAGGCCAGCATTATTAACATTCCCCTCTCAAGATGAGGAAACCGAGGACCAGGCTGAGGCCACACAATGTGTGCAGAAGCCACATTGGAATGTGGGTCGTTTGATTCCCAAAGGTCTCCACTGTTTGCTTGAAGAGGAGGATGTTTGGGAATCTCATATCTTGGCCAGACACCAAGTCGTCTCAACCATGAGTCTGCTGGTGAAGTCACCGTGACTTTGGTCGCACTCGGAGGGCACATGCTTACGTCACTGCAAGGGAGGTGGGGAAAGCGTCTGGTGTCTTTGGAGACCCAGACACAGAAGAGGGGCTGATGGCGGCGGGGAACAGGACAGAAGGCTGTGGGAAGCTGCTGTGAGCTCTCCCATTCCCAGTGGCCAAGGACAAGGGACGTGTGCTCCCATGCACACGCACGTGGACTTTGCATGTGGACGGACCAGCCCCGTGTGGCTGCGTTTTGCTCTCCCGGGTGAGTTAAGCCTTTTATTCGTAAAAGCAGGGGATTTTCGCCCTCGGGAGAAGTCTAGATTCTAGGAAACATCCCATTTCACGTTGCTTCTGTAAAACCGACCCAAAGGCTTTCTTCTCAGTTTCAACTTTGCATATATGTAGAGCCCAGGATGCTACAGAAAAGCAGCCAGGTGCACCGGGGTCCTGGTGCTCGGGAGGGTGGGTGCGTCCCTTCAGTGCCAGGCACGTGGCAGGTGCAGAGGAGGCCAGCATGTAACCTGCAGCTCCCTGGGCGCACTTGCCTGATTTGCCGCGGTGGCTGGGATTTACCTGCGCTTACGCGATCCTTTGGCCTCAAGAGGCCCATTTTTCCATCCGCGGATGTCACTGCTGTGTGCTCTGTTGCGGGGGGAGGGAGAAGAGGGGGAGGAAAATGCATATTTTTTAATTCACTGTTGTATCAGAGCCATATCTCCAGCCCTGGACAGAGACAGACACCCACAGGGTGGGGCCTCCATAAAGACCAGAGTGGCCTCTTTGGTTTCAGCCGCAGAAATGTTCTTGAATGGGGTAGATCCTCGGGGACATCTGTCCAGCTCACAACAAATTCTCTTTCCCGGGAACCGCCAAAGAGAGGAGACGCTGCAAGAATGTTTGTATAATGTAACTCTGCTCCGGGACACGGTAACCGGGCCAATCAGATATATTTCTTGCAAGAATTTGGTGCTGGGGCCAAGGGACATGGGGTCTGTTTCAAGGCTAGAACTCGTAACCATGGCCCCCATGCAAACAAACAAAAAAAAATCCGAGAGACCATATGCGTGGGCATGGATGGAGAGAAACGGAGATGAGAGTTGGAAGGAAAGAGCATGTTGAGGTTTTCCACGTCCCTGCTCTGGGCCCGTCCTGGCCCGGACTTCCATGAGGCGCCCCCACATCCCCTAGGCCAGTCGGGGTTCTCGGTTCCCGTCAACAGGCTGCACTGCGGCTGGTGTAGGGGACGAAGGCATTCACCAGCGTCCCTTCACCAAGTCTTCAGAGGAGCCAGAGAATCAGGCTGGGAGGCCGCAGAGCCAGGAGTGACACAGCAAGGATAGTGCCGTAAAGCCCCCACGGCTACCACGCACGCCTCCAGGGCTGGACCCCGAGCCCTCCTGCCAGAAGCTTCCTCCCGCTGCCCTGAGAGTAGGGCCTGCACCCCGGCTGCAAAGGAGGCCGCCAAACGGCCCTCTTGGCTTCTCTCTCGGGGAGGCAAGGCCGCTAAGGAAGACGACTTCCCAAAGACGTTCAAAAGAAACCACGGAGCGCGACAGATGTCCACGATATCCCCCTAGTAATGTTTCTTTTTATTGCTGTTGGTGGTGTTGCAAGGGCCTTAGGAGGAAAGCCGCTCAGCGTGCTGGCCCTGCTCTGACCACTGGGGGGCAGCGTCGCGGGTCTGGCTTCTCACCCGGGATGGGACACAGGGGAGACAAAGCTCTGGGGGATGCAAAATTTAAGGAGGCACTCACTCTCAGGCTCGTGGGAGCACAGGGCAGGCACCTAAGGGCGGGGGCTTCCTTAAATCCTGGGTCCTAGGGGGCCTCTTTGGCCTCAGCCAGAAACCAGTCCTGCTTCTCTCCAGCTCCAGAGAGGTTGGCTCTCTGGAAATTTCTCTGTCCTCATGCAAACATGGATGGATGCCACACCCACCAACACACCAGTGTTCCTGGTATATTTTGACACGTCTGAATCTACTGAAACCCAATACGATTGTTTGACTGACTGGTTAGTTAATAACCCAACAGGACACATCTATTGCACACTGACCTTGCACCAACGCACTTCAGTATTTAATCAGTTCCACAGCTGGATGAGGCTGTCACTATGATTACCCCCACTTTTTAAATGTTTTTTCATGTTTACTCATTTTTGAGAGAGAGAGGGAGCATGAGCAGGGGAGAGGCAGACAGAGAGGGAGACACAGAATCACAAGCAGGCTCCAGGCTCTGGGCTGTCAGCACAGAGCTCAACGTGGGGCTCGAACTCGCCAATGAGTGAGATCGTGACCTGAGCCGAAGTCGGACGCTTAACCGACTGAGCTACCCAGGCACCCCTGATTACCCCCATTTTACAATGTCTAAGGCACAGAGAGGTGAGGGGACTTGCTGAAGGTCACACAGCTCTGAAATAGTAGCACGAGGATCTGAACCCAAATCTCTACACTGAGTCTGGCAAGGCCCTTCACGGAGAGTGGCTGCCTGACTGAGAACACAGGAACGGTGGGGTGACAATCTCTAACTCACTCAAGTGCAAGGTGTGTTAGAATGGACCTGGGGCGATCGAACCCTCGGCCCCTGAGTCCGACAGCTATTGTAATCAGTAGCATCTGTGTTAGTGCTGGTTTTCTTACTGTCACCATGACCTTGACTATGGAGCAATGACTCCGCGCTGGCTTTGGTGGGGGGATCTCATGTACGCTCAGTATAAGCAGAAGTACGAGCAGAAGAGGTGTTACTATCCTATTTTACAGTTGGGGAAACCAAGGCACCAAAAAGTCAAGGATGTTGCCCATGACCACACAGCTAGGAGACAGTGGACTACCTCACACTACAACATGGGTAGAGTCACAAGGGATGAGACACGGCATGACCTCTCCCAGCCCTCGGCCTCTGCAGGGCTCCTTGAGGCCATGTCAGGCCAGGAAGGAGGAAGGTACAGAGAGCCAAGAAGAACCCACCAAGCATATCCAACCCAGCAACCACAGGCTCTTGAGAGAAATTGAAATTAGCTTCCTTCTGACTGGTCATTTGGGGCCAGCCCCATCACTTCAGTGCCTCCTTCTGCAACCTGGTTCAAAGGAAAGAGTGTTTTCCTCAGAATCCCCATGCAGTCCCCAAAGCCTTCCAGAGACCTCATAAATCTTGGTAACGGGAAGCAAATTCCTCCCATCTTCTGCTCTCAGCCAAGTGACAATTAATTTATAAAGCCCTCCTAACACGTGATAATAACTATAACACTGTATTGGGGCCAGGAAGCCTTGAAGTCCGGCACCAGGTTGGCCAGATGGGCATGGAGAAGCCCAGGTAAGGATGGGAGTGGGGGGACGTGTCCCTCCGGTGATCCCTCCGGTGTCCCTCTGGTGTCCCTCTGGTGACCTCCAGGCAGAGCCAACACGAAGTCTGCATTTAGACCGGGCAGGGGGAGGTGAGGAAGGGGAGGAGCTGGGTTATGGGGCACGGTTTGCTGTTGGATGAACTCACAAGTTTTGCAAGATGCTGTTCTGTTCAAAACAATTGTTTGGGCAAGGATAGCGATTCATACGGCATTAATGAGTTTCCACGAACAGCTGATGATGGTAATGATGGTGAACATGAATCACCATCATGAATCACCATGATTAAGCCCTTTTCCTAATCATGTTCATATCTTGGCATTTAACACAAGCTTAAAATACAGAAGAGACTCATAAAATATCTGTGACTTGTATGGAATTATATTGGTGGTGGTGAAAATACTGGTGATGGTGGCAGTGAAGGCGGTGGTGATGGTGATGGTGATGGTGATGGTGGTGGTGATGGTTATGGTGGTGGTTATGGTGATGGTGGTGGTG
>NW_024412627.1:1600472-1608801 GCF_014898765.1 Herpailurus yagouaroundi
TGGTGATGCTGATGGTGGTGATAGTTATGGTGATGGTGATGGTGATGGTGACGGTGGTGATAACAGTGGTGATGGTGGTGGTGATGGTGGTGGTCAAGAATGGTGATGGTGGTGGTGGCCAGGCAGTGACAAGAACAGTTTGGTAGTAATGACAATGAGGACTGTGGTGAACGATGATGATGAACAGGCTCACAGAATAGGTGTGGCGATGACAGTACTGGTAGGACTGAAAATGGTGACAGTAGTGGTGATAACGATGTCACAGTGATGGCAGACATGGCAGCACTGAGAGTTCAGTGATGGTGTCAGCACTTTGGTGACAGCGGTGCATGGAGATGATGGTAGGGCCTTGGGTGATGGTCGCAACGTGATAATGTAATCAGGCCAGCGAGCTGGTGTTGATAACGGTGGAGTGTAGTGAACAGGGATGGCGATCAGCGGATGGCATTGGAGATGGAGGCTGTGACAATGGTAAGTGAAGGAAGATAAAGAGGGATGGAGAAGCGAGGGGAGGAAAGAAGAATCCCAGAGCATTAATGTCATCAGCCTTGGTGACAGGAACTTAGTTCCATTTCTTACCCTTTGGTCACTGGAGCTCATTGTCCCCCACTCCAGGCACCCCTCCACCTACCACCATTTCAGCCGGAATGTGCACCCTTGACATCTGCCCAGTCAAATACCCTTCCCAGGGGGCATATTGGCCCGGACCAGGTTTCATGGATGCACAGATGCCCTCCTCCCCTCCACTGTCCGAACCACCAAGCAGGTTCCCAGCAGAGTAAAGACAGCCATATGATGTGGTGGCTAAGAATCCGGGCTTTCAGTAAGACATGGAAACAACCCAAGTGCCCGTCGATAGACAAATGGATAAAGAAGATGTGAGCACACAGTGGAATATTAGTAAGAGTGGGAGATACAGGCTTCTAGTTCTGGAATGAGTAAGTCACCGGGCTGAGAGTCACAGCATAGGGAGTAGAGTCAACGGTATTGTCATAGTTTCCTGGTGACAGATGGTAGCTACGCTTCTATAATATATTTGTCAAATCACTACACTGTATGCCTGAGATTAGTATAACACTGTGTCCACTATAGTTCCATTTAAAAAAAAAAAAAGCACATAGCAAGATAAAAAAAACATATCATCAAAAATATTCCATTGGCCAAAAAAAAAAAAAAAAAGGGATGTGGGCCCTGGAGCTCACTTGAATTTGAATCCTCGAGTGTGCTGTGTGGCTTCAGATAAGTCACTTAACCTCTCTGAGCCCTGAGCCCTTCATATGTGTGGTGAAGTTCAGAAGAGGACGTACGTCCCAGGATCGTCGTGAGGATGACAGAGTTGATGCTGTAAAATGCACGGCCCGGCGCTCAGTGCCCTTGGGGATTCGGCAACGTTGGTTGGCATCGTATGACGCACCGTGCTGTTCGACCAGTGGCAGGGCCTGGTCCCCGCAATTCTCAGCGGGTAGGGCCGGGCGGCCGGAGCCTCCCTCTCCCAGACCCTGTGTGCTCTCCAGCGCCACCCGTCTCAACGGGACAGGAGAGGCGGCCTGCTTTCAGAACTGGGCTGGGGGTGGCTGGGGAGGTGGGCTCCCTGCCAGAGGGGTCGGGGGGGGGGGCGGGGGGTAAGGACTTTTTCTTGCATGCACAGCTTCCACGTCTTCTGCTAGTGCCCCGGACACGTGGTGATCTGTTGAATCGCTTTTTATTCTACTTAAGCTTGGAGTGGCTTCGGTGATTTGCGACAAAAAGTTTTGTCTGATACAGCTGGGCTCCAGGGCTTCCAGCCCATCTCTTCTGAGCAGACACTGCCCTCGCTCAATACATGGCATTACCTTAGTCCCTAATATTCTCTAAGGCATGGCCTGGGCAGCTTTGTCTGGAGATCCCCACCCCCACCCCCCACCCCCCACTACAAGCCCCGGAGGATTGAGCCCCAGCCACCACATCACTCATGTGCCCAGCCACATGTATCGAGAGCCTCCTGCATATGGAGTATCTCACAGCCCACTGGGAAATCACTGGGTTATCACTGGGGAGCATGGGATCCATGCTAGGGTAGGACCAGCAACAAAGAGGGTGGTCGTGACATCATCTAGCACTCGTTCAGCTCTTCCCAGGCAACAGAGGTTTTTTGTTTTTTGTTTTTTGTTTTTTTTTGAGTAGGCTTCATGCCCAGTGCAGAGCCCAACGCAGGGCCTGAACTCACAACCCTGAGATCAAGACCTGAGCTGAGACCAAAAGTCGGGCACTCAACTGGCGTGAGCCACCCAGGCGCCTCCTGCAGATGTCATTCTAAGCACTTGAGTTCACTCGCTTCCTACAACGACATTACCAGATAGATGATACTCCCATTTTACAGATGGGGAAACGGAAACACAGACAGGTGAAGCCACTTGCCCAAAGTCTTAGGCTTTGCAAGTGGCAGGCCAGGACTCGAAGTCAGGGTGGCCGAGCCTGAGCACGTTACAGAGGTACCTAACCCAGTCTTGCAGCACGAAGGAGGCCGGGAAGGTTGCCTGAAGGCAGTGTCAGTGACCTTGAGGCCTGGGAGATCAGCGGGAGACAGATGGGCGAAGAGACGGGGGACGAATGTTCTTGGAAGAATAGTTAGGAGCAACTCGCACAAAGGCTTGAGGGCGAGAGAGAGCCTACCTCAAGCCCAGTTCATTTTTCTGAGCTATTCCAAACACGGTAGTTTATGGAGAGTGTAAAAATATGCAGAATGGGAGGAAGTTATCATCTGTGGTTTGCTTACAGGGTAGCCGGCCTCGTATTAGTCAGGATAAGCAATGCCAGCTGTTACAACAAACAAACCACAAGCTTATGCAATAAGCTTTTATTTCTTGCTCATGGAGAGTCCCCCATGGAGGTTCCTGGCAACCAGGTGCCTCCTTCTATGTGGTTACTCGGGACTCCAAGCTCTCCCCATCTCGTGGCTCGGCCATCTTCTAGGGCAGGGGTCAGCAAACGTTCCCGTAAAGGCACGACTGTAAATAGTTTTGGCTTTGCTCCTCATATAGCCCGTCACAATGACTTAACTCTGCCATTACAGCACAAGCATCCAGCAACAGATGATACAGAAATGAATCGATGTGGCTGCGTGCCAGTAAAACTCAACTTGCAAAAACAAGCAATGGGCAGGATGTGGTTCCCAGGCTGTAGTTTGCCAACCCCCGTCCTAAGGTATCAGAGCCATCGGCTGGAGCCTCCCAGCCAGCCAGCAGGCAGGGGCTGGGAAAGAAGGATCTCCCGGGAGAGGTCGTAACAGCCGGGTTTGGAAGTGATGACGTCACATACGGCCACATCCCACTAGCCACAACTGAGTCCCGCGGCCACATTGCACGGCCAGCAGGGCTGGGAAAGGCAGGCCATGTGCCCAGGGGGCAAAGCACAGGGGTTTTCGCGAATGCCCAGCTGTCTCTGCCACGCGCACTTCACATGCGTTCATCATCCACTAAGTGGCGGGGAGGTGGGAAGCAGGTTATCGGTGGTCCCAATACACAGCTCAGTATACTGAGCCAGGGTCACAGCATCAGCGGCAAAGACCTATCTGCATTAAACCTGCAAACCCAGAGTCTTGAGGGAGAAGAGGAAAAGACAAGGAACTCAGTCTTGAGAGGGGGAAAACATTGAAAAAAAAAAAAATTTCACAATGGAGGATGGGGTCTGGGCTCAGACGCGCTCCATCCAAAAACCCAAGCGTCAGCCCTGATTTCTCCCTTTCCCGAACCCAGGACAGCTCCTAGATGCAGACGGGGGGGGGGGGGGGGGGCTCACACCGCGGAGGACACTGCCCCAGTCTCTCCTGGCCACCACATTCTGCCGTAGAGCCCCTAATGCAACCTTGGCCTCCCAGGTCCCTACAAAGAAATAGCTCCCAGGACGGGAGGGCAGAATGTATTTCATGTGGTAGTGTTGACTTGCCTTCTAAATATCAGACACACAGTACGTGGATCTCTGGGCTGTTGCCCCTGGCCAGCCGACAGTAGAGGGCCTGTCCTCCCCTATCCCCCCCACCCCCCACCCCCACCCCTGCACACCACCACTTCTTAGCCTCAGCAGATTCCATCACTCTCTGCCTGAAATATTTCCCAAACCCACCCGCTTCTCCCAGACTCAACCGCCCCCCACTAGTCCATACAATCTTCACCTCTGCCTGGTCTGGGGCAAGGAGTGTCCTGCCGACGAGCCTCCCTGTGGCCCCTGCAGCCCCTCACCCTCCTTTGTCCACACAGCAGCCTGAGCCATTACCGCAAAGTGCAACCCAAAGCCAGTTGCTCCTCCACTCGACATCTTTGGGGGGTGGCTGCCTTGTTCTTACCGTATCATCCAGGTTCATTGCCACGGCTGCATCCCGCTTTCATCTCCTATTCACCTCCTGCTCATCCCCTACTCTTCCTCAAGCTCCGGCTACTCCTTCACTTAGCCAAACCCGTTCCTACCTCAGGCCCTTTGCACTTGCTATCCTGTCTGCCTGGACCATTCTTCCCCTGATGTCCACATCTTGCTATTTCCAATGCCACTTACCCAGGAATGCCCTCCCTAACCCCCCATCTGAAGACCCCTGTCACCTCATGCCCTTCAAAGCATGGTCACAATCTGAAGGGATCCAGTATATTCTTTGTCTAATGGCTTATTGTCATTCTCCCCTCAGGGGCATGTCAGCTCCAAGAACACAGGGCCATCTTTAACCTTTTAATTTTTTTTTTTTTACATTTATTTATTTTTGAGAGACAGAGCACAAGTGGGGGAGGGGCAGAGAGACAAGGAGACAGAATCGGAGGCAGGGTCCAGGCTCCGAGCTGACAGCACAGAGCCCAACGCGGGGCTCGAACTCACCAACCGTGAGATCACGACCTCAGCTGAAGTTGGATGCTTAACCGACTGAGCCACCCAGGTGCCCCAAACCTTTTAATCATCCAACACGGCCCTTGCATATTTTATTGCCAGGGTTGGGGGGGGGGGGGATACACACACACACACACACACACACACACACACACATATACATATATATTCATTATCAACCATCTTCAATCTTCTGTGACACTTGAGGACAATCCCAGCCAGGATCACCAACTGTTCCAGTTTGCCCAGGACTGTCCCAGTCATCAAAGCCCCTCATCCATCCTGGGACAGACTTCAGTCCCCGGAAAACCAAGATCGCTGTTCACCCCAAGTGCGGGACAGCAGTCAGGAGCACAGATGCCAAAGCCTGGCCACTGGGTGTCCACCGAAACCCGGCTCTGCCACTCACCAGCTGTGGGACCCTGAGCAATTTACTTAGTGCCTTGTGCCTCAGTTTCCCCACTTGCAAAATAAGGAGAGTAATGGTGCCAACCTTAGAGGGTCGTGGTGGGGACTTAATTGAGTTAACACTTGTAAAGCGCCATGTGAGTGTTCTGATAAATAGACACCCCGTGGGCCCCAACCTCTCCCCTCATCTCCAGGGAAACACCAAGTGACTAAGCAAAGCCACAAGCACGTAGCTACTCTCCTCCTGCTGAGAGTAATAGCCCCAAGGTGGCACTTAACTGTCTCTTGCCCGTCCTGCAAAGCGACCTGTTCAAATGCCAACGGCCACATGTCACCTTGGCTGGCAGAAAGTTGTTCCACCTGGTAAAAGCCTAGAAATAATGACACTTTGTTGTTCTACACGGAAGCACAGGCCAGGGCGATTTGTAAGCGTCGGCACCTGCCAGTCTCCGCAGAGCCGATGACGGAGAGAAAATCCTAGGGAAGGGGGAGCAGGACTTCGTTCCACGGGGACTTTTCTGTGCTGCTCCTCAGCGGAAATATGAACGAAATACATCCTGCTCCAGGCCCACCCACCCACTCATTTGACACAAGCGCCCCCCCAAGAGAGCGTGTCAAGGTCAACCCCAACCCAACCCTCTAGGCTTTCTCCCAGTTAGAGACCTTGGATCCCTCCACTCCTTAAGTAAGAGATGTTAGTTGGTCCATTCTGGCTGATAGTCAATATCTTAGAAGGTAGTTCTCAAGCCTGCCTGTATATGAAAATGACCTGAGGGTATTTTTGGAAAATACCAAGCACTGACCTCACTCCTGTACGCATGATTCAGACGGGTCTTTTAAAAATCTCCCCGGGGGTGAGCCAAACGTGCAGTCCTGGGTGAGAGCCCCCAACACGGGTTTTGATTCCGAGCGAATTAACACGCAGAGGGCCCGCCCTGGGTGGCCGTGTTATCTCATTTTAGGCACACAAATATGCTGGCAAATAAGCATCGCCCTATTACAATACAGTGAGGCTCGGAGAAAAGTGAGTCGCACAATACCACGCAGCCAAGGCCTTAAAACCTATCTTCAGGCTCCAGACCCCACCTCCACCCACTGTCCCTCCAGCCGCTGTGTGACTTTGTTCATAGCATCTCCTTCTGGGGCCTCAATGGCATTAACGCGGAGCTTGCCTCAAAATCAGCGAGCAAATCCCATTTCTGGTTTCCCCTGAGCGCGTAGAGAGACTACATCTCCCAGCTTCCCTTGCAGGCACATGTGAGCATGCGACTGGGTTCCAGCCAATGACGGTGAGCAGAGGTGACGTCATCGCTTCCAGACCCCGCCCAGTAAAGGCCTCCCAAGCGAGTGCATCCTCTTCCCCAGCCTGCTGACTGGACAGAGTGGATCCAGTTTCATCATCTATAAAATGGGGGTGATGAGGAGGGCTTCTGTGGGGTACCGTGAGGAGTGGAGGGGTGGATACATGCCAAGGGCTTCCGGTAATGCAGAGTGATCACTGTATAATTGTTAAGTGTTACAGTAGTTCCCCCCTTATCCATGGGGATATGTTCCAGACCCCCGCGGATGCCTGAAACCCCAGGTAGTACCCAACCCTATACACGCGTACCTATGATAAAGGTTTTCTCCTCTACACACGTACCTATGATAAAGCTTAATTTGTAAGTTAGGCACAGTAAGAGATTAACAATAATATCTAATAATAAAATAGAACAATTATAACAATACACTGTGATAAGAGTTGTGTGAATGTGGTCTCTCTCTCTCACACACTCTCTCTTTCTCAAAATATCTGATTGTCCTGTACTCACCCTTTGTCTTCTTGTGATGATGTGAGGTGATAAAATGCCCACATGAGGAGATGAAATGAAGTGAATGACATAGGCGTTGTGCCATAGTAACATTAGGCTACTAACGACCTTCTGATGGTAAGTCAGAAGGAGGGTCATCTGCGTCTGGACCGCGGTTGACCGCGGGTAACTGAAACCGCGGAGAGCGAAACCGCGGATAAGAGGCGCGGGGGGACTACTGAACTCTTTACTCTCTCCTCCTAAGAGAGGAGTCAGCTGTGAGCACTCCCCTCTACCCTCCCCATCCCTTCCCCCTCAGATATGTTACCTCTGCAAGATTAGGGATGCACGTCCTGGTGGCCGGGCTTGACTTCGTAGGAAAGCAAATGAACCTTTTTTTTTTTCTTCCTTAAAAAAGGAGATGATAGATTCTACCCAATAAGATTGTGAGAACTAATTAATACGATTGTCTAAATGGGTGCTTCTCAAAGAGTGGTCCCCAGACCAGCAGCCTAAGCGTTATCTAGGACCTCATTAGAAAGACAAATTCTTGGGCACCCTCGACCTGCTGAATCAGAAGCTGGGAGGCTGGGCCCGGCAGTCTGTGTTTTAACAGGTTTTAACACCCGATGATTCTGAGGCCCGCACTTTGGAGTTTGAGGGCATAAAGGGCCCCCTATTCTGCCTGACAAGTGAGAAAGCCCTCCTAAGAATGATATTTTTGTTTCTTGGGGGGACAAACTGGACCCTGCCCCAATGTGTGGCATCAGACTTTCATCTCATCCACAAATTGGGTTGCTCAGGGTATACATCAGTTTTTTAAATTTTTTCTTAACCCACTGAATCTCTGACTCGTGCCCTCTGTTTGGCTGTGCCGAGCCAACACCAAAGCAGATTCAGACCTTCTTGACTTGCACACTCCTTTCTGCGGTCGGGCCTCGGTCCTCGCAGCCACAAGATGTCAGTGTGGGTGGGGTGGGTGGGGCATCTGTCCACGTGGGTTACCCCTGAGATGCCCGTTCTTCCCGTTCACGTGACCCCTTCAGAAGCGGAATCTCTGTTGCCTTCAGAACATGCTTGAGACCCTAGAAGCTTCACTGAAGCTGCCTCCAGCACCATCCTCCGGGGCCTTGGCACCCAGATGCCCACAGGGGCTAGGCTAGTCAGGAAAAGGAGCCACGTGGACTGGCTGAGACCAGGCAGCTGGGGGGAGGGGGGTGCTTGGGTCCGGTTGGGTGGTGCTGGAGGCAGCTTCAGTGAAGCTTCTAGGGTCTCAAGCATGT
>NW_024412627.1:1613801-1639153 GCF_014898765.1 Herpailurus yagouaroundi
TCAACGCAGAGCCCGATGCGGGGCTCAAACCCACGACTGGTGAGATCACGACCCGAGTGAAAGTCGGACACTGAACCGACCGAGCCACCCAGGCGCCCCAGTTGAATAAAGTTTGAAAGTGACAAACAGAATAGTCGTATGGGTACAGGATGGTCGTGAGTACAGGTGGTTGACCCTAGAGATCATGTGACTGACTGCCCCTGCCTAGTGTCACATGAGGGTGCGCCCTGCATGTCACGGGGGGGGGGGGGGGGGGGGGGGGGGGAGAGATCCACGCTGAAAACTCCAAGTGTGGTTTCTACTAAATACGTATCGTTTTCGTACCTGAGTAAAGTTGAAAAGTCCTAAGCTGGACCATCGAATGTCGGGGCATCTGTGGTAGGTGCTGAGCGGTAACACGGGAACATAGGCTGGAAGGACGTGACAGAGGCCAGTGGAGAAAAGCCCAGAGAAGGAGAGCTCCAGGCTGGGGAAGCCAGAGCCTCAGAGGCCCTGAGGTGGGGGGGGGGGGGGGCACCTGGCATGTTCTAGGAGCAGCAAGGAGCCACAAGGAGCCAGGGTGGCTGGAGGCAGAAAGAGAGCAGGAGGGAGGGAGGGCAAAGGAGCAATAGGGCTTCACCCTGGGCACAACGGGGACTCATCGGAAGGTCCAGCTCGCCGAGGACCACCCCCTCAGCTATGCTTCTGCCCTTCCGCAAACATCCCTGAGTCCCCAAGAGGACCGGACGCAGCCACCCACTGTCACGGGCTTCTCCGGCTGACCCAGCTCGGCTGCTGTCTCTCTGGGCTGGCGGTGTACGTGATTTACAAGGTCCTCCCCGGGATTGTGTGTTTGAGGACATCTGTTCCATTTTGGCTGCTTCTGGCCAGGGCTTTGGTGCTCCTTCACAGATCAAATCACTGCCTCCCTTCTCAGCTAATGCAAACAGCTGGTTACCGCTCACCGATTTCCCAGCTCGAATTGCCAAGGGGAGAATTATAAATAAATGTGTACAAGCAAACAGATGCTGTCATTTAAAAAATCGATCCATCTAGCAAAAATGCCCCACTTAGGACTGAAGTGGCAAACCGCAGAGCATGTGTCTTGGTGGCATTTTTAATGAAATCAGGAAAACAATGGCGGAGCTCGCTAATGGATTCCGAAGGAGCGAACTGCCAAGGACGGAGGGAGGGACTTTGTGGCTTCGACGTCCAGGACCCAGAGCCATAAAGGAGACGCAGGGGCCCCACTGCTGTCCCACACGTGCTTCTCTCCTCTGTCGGTCTTCCAACCTTCCCCTGGCTCGTCAACCCGGTATGACATCGAATAGGACTCATTCAGTATTATTTCGAGTCTCAGTTGGTTTGTGGGAACCTCAGGCCGGGGTGCACAGTCATCCCCTTTGCTATCCTGGGTGCACAGTGAGGGCGCCCCCCCGGCTTTTCTTGAGGCCAGGTTTGTACTAAGAGGCGACTGGAACCAGAACAGAAGTGACCGTTGTCAGGCCTACGTGAGCTCTGCCACCATCTCTCCCACCCATGGGTCTCCCATTTGAGGCCCCTGCAGAGGGTGGAGCCTCGGCTGGAAGGAGAGCAGGTCCCTGAATGAGTATGTGCAGCAGACATTTGTATCCATTGCGTTGAGGTGAGGTGAGAGAGAGAAATAAACTTACCGTTTTAGGCTGAAACTTGGGGGAAGTTTTTTTTTTTTTAATTAAAATATTTTTTTTAATATTTATTTATTTTTGAGAGAGAGAGAGAGACAGAGCATGATCAGGGGAGGGGCAGAGAGAGAGGGAGACACAGAATCTGAAACAGGCTCCAGGCTCTGAGCTGTCAGCACAAAGCCTGATGTGGGGCCCAAACTCACAAACCGTGAGATCCTGACCTGAGATGAAGTTGGATGCTTAACTGACTGAGCCACCAAGGCACCCCTGGGGGAAGTTTATACTGTAAAAATCCTACCCTGGCTAATACACGATGCATCCCAGAATTCATTCATTCATTTATTCACTCATGCACTGAGCATATAGTAAAAATAATATCTACCTATCACCACACATCACAATAATCTCATGTAAGGAATGGAATGAGCCCATTTTTTCAGATGGAGAAACTGAGGTTCAGAAAGGCTAAGTAACCCACTAAAGACAAACAGCCAATAATAATAATAACAGCTATCATTTACTGAACACTCCCCATGTGCCAAACACTGTGCCAAATGGCTCATAGGCAGTATCTTCTTTATTCCTCAAAAATTCTCGTAGGTGTTATTATTAGCCCCATTTTACAGAGGAGCAAAGTGAGGCTTAGAGAAATGAGTCTACTTAAGAGAGAAAGGGAGAAAGGAAGGAGGGAGGAAGGAAGAGAGGAAGGAAGGGAGGAAGAAGAGAGGATTGACACTAGAAAGCTATACTGTCTGTTCTTTCAATCCCAAGGAATCTCTAATAATAGGCTAATCTTAAAATACCAGTTTATCTCCAATCAGTCCAGCCCTGAAGAACTGGAAAGCTACACACACACATACACGCGCGCGCACACACACACACACACACACACACACACACCCCTTAAAGGTTAAAACCATTACATCAAAAGAAAACATATGGTCACCCAAATCTGCATTTATTATATCTAATTGGAAGAGACACAGTCAAGTACGTGAATATTTTAGCAGTTTCCGACATGCAAATCACCGTGCCAAGGCCCAATTACTCACTAATCGGCACACACATGCCCAGCTTTCAGTCCACTGGGTTGGAATGACACTCCAACCTTCCCTCTTGGCCGCGTGCTTGCGTGTTCTCTCATCGCCAGGCAGTTATCATTTGCCTGTGCCTTTCAATAGGACCCCATGAGCAGAGAGACTTGAAGAGCCCCCTCTCACCAAGTTTAGACCCTTGATTAATGTCTGGAGAACACTATAGGCAAAGGCAAGCTATTTGGCTCTAAAATCCGATGAAAAATTCCGATCTTTGCACGTAATCTCTGACTGATAAGCTTTAATGAAGAGGTTTGGGTGGTTGTTATTTAAGTCACAGGACGGACAGGGAACGAATGGGAATTAACAAATTTATTTTCTGGCCAATTCCAGTAAAGACCAGAGTTCCCATGCCGACAGCAAGACAAAAGCACAGTGGCAGTATTTTCCCAAATGCTACTCATTTGCGTTTTTGCCCCGAGGATTTACACCATGTCTGACTATTCACCTATTTTTCCTTGAAGCACTTTTTTGGGTAAATTTTGCCTCATTATGTAAATGAAAAATCCAGTATCACTCACCCTATTTAAAGGTGTATTAGTCAAGAAAGACTAGGCAATACATGGGGTGCCTGGGTGGCTCGGTCGTTTAAGCGTCCGACTTCGGCTCAGGTCATGATCTCGCGGTCCGTGAGTTCGAGCCCCGCGTGGGGCTTTGTGCTGACAGCTCAGAGCCTGGAGCCTGTTTCAGATTCTGTGTCTCCCTCTCTCTGACCCTCCCCTGTTCATGTTCTGTCTCTGTCTCAAAAATAAATAAACGTTAAAAAAAAAAAAAAAAAGATTAGGCAATACAGCAATAATAGTTGATCCCAAGAGTTCAACGACCTAACATAGCATAACCAATGTGGGGTGACAGAGGTCCCCCCGCGCAGCGAGAGTCTGAGCAGAGGGAGTCATGCCATCTCGTAACAGGAAATGACAGAGCTGGACGGTCGCTCACAGGTTTCAAATCTTCCGCGCACAGCCCATTGGCCACGGATGGTCACGTGGCCCTGCCTGCCCGCCAGGGGACCAGGAAATGTGGGGGTGCACCTGCCTACTGGTTATCCGTAAATGTCTCTGCTGCGGAGAGTAGCTGTGAAGTCCCTACAACAATAGGATTAAATTCTACCTAGAAGGCTGTGCTGTGAGCCAGAACATGACGAAAGAAAAGAAATTAGCAAGCTTCATAAGTATGTTAAAGACGTTAGAGCAGCAAGCTGAGACTTTCTCCTGGATCCCAACAAAAGGACGAGGAGAGCAGTGAGGAGGCAATGATCGGCTACAAGGGGACCCAGTGTTATGTAGGGTGTGTCCCTGTAACAGCAAACCATCTTCGAGCAAAACCAAACCGCGGAAAGAGTATCTTTGAAGCCAAATAGAAACCCAGTGGGGATGAAGGATGTTTTAAGTAAGATGAGAATCCTCGGGCGTGCAACAGCGTCACTGTTGTGACAGACGGTACTTTCCAAAGAAGATGACGCCGGCTCTGACAGAGTGACAATGACAGACCTCTACAGAGAGGTGGAGGAGTTTCTATTCTGTGCCCTTGATTCTGAGTGGGCCCGGGATTACGACAGAACTGAACCCCATGACTTCCGAGGCAATGTTAAGAAGGGGTGTTAACACCCCAGCAGCAACGAGCCTGCGTGGCCCCTAGATCTTGGTTTCTAATACCATTCTCCAAAAAAAAGGAACAGGGCTCCTTGGAGAAATGGCTGATGCTGGCACCGGCGCAGGGAATACACGCAACGAGCCTGGAACATCTAGTGCGAAAAGGTAGGCAAGTGCGCGCGTGCGCGCGCGTGCACGCACGCGCGCGTGCACACGCACACACGTACAGTGAATGATGGGGGAAGGAAAGGGTCATGAAGCCCTTCTGAAAGAGCTCCCAGTGGCCAAATCTGGAGCAATTCAAGCCACAAAATAAATACCACACTGTTGGATGATACCCCAAGGTAGAAAATAAATAACCGTGGGTCAACACTGATACAAACCAACGATGGTATAAATAAATAAATAAATAAATGGGGGGGAAATAGACACATCTCCCATGTAGAAGAATTCCACATAATTTATGCAGATGCTCTGCCCTCGAGGAGGTGGAGCGTAACTCCCCGCTCCCTAAGCGCAGGCTGCACAGAGCTGGTGACTTCCTTCCAAAAAGTACCATGTAGAGAAAGGAAAGGACGAGTAATTTTGCAGTGGGGACACCTAGCAAACGCCGCCACAGACAAGTGGTCAAGATCAACGTCGACAGTGACTGGTCGTGCTGATGGTACCTGCTCTTGATGTGATGCGTTCAGAAGGGCCCTTCCCCAACCCACACCCCAGCCCCATCACGAGAAAAACATCAGAAAGAGCCCCACTGAGGGACATTCTGCCAACATTCTACTGCCTCACTAGTACTCCTGGAAATTGTCAAAGCCATCCAAACAGGGAAAGTAAGAGAACCCGTCACAGCCAAGAGGCACTAAGGACACACGCCAGCTAAAGGTAATGCGGTATCCCGGATGCCACATTCTATCCTAGGACAGAAAAATGACTTCAGGTTAAAAAAACTACGAAAATCTGAATAAAGTATGGGCTTCGGTTATAAAGTTACGTGGATCCATATTGGTTCATTCATTGCAACAAATGTATCACGCTAGCCTAAGTTAGTGTGGGAAACTGGGCGTGGGAACCGTGTTATCTCAGCGATTTTTCTGTAAAGCTAAAACTATTCTAAAATCAAGTGTTTGGTTTTTTAAAAAGGCAATACAGCTTCCACCTGGTACTCTCTCTCTCTTAGGGCGCAGACCCCGGCTGCCTTGTGCTGACACAAGTCCAGCTCCCTGGTGCCATCCTGTTGAAGAGACCACTCAGACAGACCACACGGATAGACAGAGATGCCCAGCGAGCCACAGCCCTTGCTGCCCGGCTGAGTCCTCCCGGTTGTCAGTCTCCCCGGCCCAGGGGCCAGATGTGTGCGAGGGGGCCTTTCAGAGGTCCCAGCTCCTGGCCTTCTAGCAGGTTCAGTGGACACCGAGTGCAACATAGACAAGCCAGCCCCACTGAGCTGTGCTCAAATTGCAGAGTCATGCACAAAATAAGCGTTTTATGAAGTCCCTAAACACCGTGATGGCTCGTCACGCAGCATCACTTAAATGGAACAACCGGTCTGCGACTTCGACTTTGGTTATTGATCGATTTCCTCTCCACATCTGTCTTTAGCTCCGCTAGGGGCTGGGCAGTGGACACAGAGATCCACAAGAGCTGCTGGTGATCCACAAGTCCCTGCTCTTGAAGAACTCTCGGTTGAGTGGAAGAAGCTAAGCCCCACGAGAGTAAAAACGAATGCCAACCACACTGGATTGAGCGAACGGGTGAAGGCAGGACTTCAGAGGCACAGAGAACAGGATGCATGACTCTGAGGGATCCCAGAGGGGAGAGACACGGGGAGAAAGAACAGTGTTTATTGAGCACCTAATATGCTTCACTGTTCTAAGTGGGGTACAATATGTATATGAATTCATCCTCCCAGTTGACACCATGATGTCATTATAACCACGTTAGAGAGGAGGGAACTGAGGCACAGAGATATGAAGGGATTCGTCAGGGCCCGCCAAGTGGCAGAGAGAGATGTGAAGGTCCTCTCGGTTTTCCTATCTATGATATGAAGGTATTGGATAAGACGCACACGAAGGATCCTTGTGCCTCCAAGGCTTAGGTTATGTGTGGGTTTTGCCTGCCCGGCGTCTGTTCCCCTTCTTCCAGTAACAGAACCCCAGCTTCTATGAGCAGAACTGCCCCACCTCTACTCTCAGTCAGGAAGGGAAGCACACCCAGCCTCGGCCAGTCACAATATCACATCCACCTTACGCGGTGATGGGCTCGGGCAAAAAGCACAGAGACTCCAGCCAGACGAAAGAGAGTCTTCTGAGGGCCTTTTGCCAGAATTCTTAGGAAAGAGGCACTCTGTTTTCCCTGGAGTTGCCAAGGATGTAAATTTGGAGCTGTCAGGGGCTGTCATAAGAAGAAAGTCTGCCTGGAAGTAAAACCAGTTCAGAGGAAGAGGGAGGCCAAGCACTGATGCCAAGATCATCCGAGCACCTAGGTCCAGCCCTGCCTGAAGCCGGAGAGATCAATCCTTGGAATTTTCTGTGGCATGAGTCAATAAATGTGATCCTTTGAATGGGATTTCCGTAATTTACAACCAAAAGATGTCGCATACAATTCAATGGCAACGAGATGTGCTAGGGTTGGTGGCCTTATTTTTATTCCCCTTATTAGTGCCAAGTTCCCTGAGGATACAAAATGTGTCTTTTTCATCTTTGTATCCTTACCCCCAGCCCCATTGGTGTCTATCAGCGCCTGGCACATAGGAGGGCTCAGGAAAACATTTGTGGCCTTGCACTGATGGGCAGCACAGATTACTTTCACTCCAAGGTCCTCTGGCTCTTCGGCTAGATGTAAGCCCCCCGGAGGTCCGAGGTGCCTGAGGTTTGGTGTGATTCCTAAGGAACACGACGGTCTGAGCAATGAGAGTAGCTTCTGGCACTTTCTCCAATGAGCCACGAGTAGAGGATTGGGACATGAGTACGATAGCACGCCAACCGTGTTTAAGAGCGTGGGCTTTGAGGTCGGACTTACCTGGGACCATATCTTTCCCCACATTTTACCGGCTGTGTGATCTTGGGCAGGTTCCTGCCTGACCTCCCATCTCCTCCGCTTTAAACCGGAGTTTTAGTATCTTTATCTTCAGGACCACAAGTGAAGATGAAATGATATATAGCGCCCAGCTCAAGGTTAACCCTCAAGAAATGGCAGCTATTGTCGAGAACAATCCTAATCCTAATCCTAATGATGATGATGGTGTTACAGTCCCCCCTTCCCAGTCCCCTTGGAAAATCGGCTACGCGTGAGGACAGGACACACTGTTCCCTTCTTCCTCCTCCTTCTTTGGAAGGATTAGCACACGAGGCTGGGAGCGCCTCCCAGAAACCACCCGCGGCTGGGGGCCGGCAGGGTGGAGGATGCCAGGCTGAGGTGTCTTTGCAGCAGGGTCCAGGGTGGCAGGGACTGGAAGGATCTGGAAGGATCGGAGCTCGGGCTGCAGCCCAGCGGGCCAAGCTTTCTCCCTCCCCTGCTTTCATTCTGGACTGAAATTCCCACAGCATGTAGAGCGGCGGGGCTCCAAGGTCCCCTGTGCGTTCAGGCTTGAGGAGCCTGCTGGGCACCGGAGGTGGAAAAACAGGAGGCCCTGGGCCCGGAGGCAGCAAACCCAGGACGGAAGAGCAGGCCGGCCCAGGTGGCGAACCCACACTTTGGGAACTTTGCCGGAAGCCACCACCGTAGTGTCCCCTGCCCTGCCCACCCTCCTGCTGACGGGCCGTTTTCCGTGCCTGGAACACCCTCTCCCCACGGCAAGGTGTCTGTTCTTCTTCCCAGCATCTGGCTGAGCCACTCTGGAGCTTAGCAGCACACAATAACCATTATATGGTGCTTGTGGGTTCTGGGGGGTGGGGAATGGCATGTCTGTGCTCCACGATGCCCAGGGGTCAGCTGGGAAGGCTCCTATCGCTGGGGCTAGAATCTTCCCGAGGCTTGTTCACCCAGTGCACAGTGCCTGGGCAGGGAGGACTCCAAGACGAGGCCCCGGGGTGGTCAGAGTTCTTACAGAACAGCCCCAGGCTCCTGCGAGTTCCCTGTGAACAAAGCAGAAGCCGGATCGCCGTCTGTGACCCAGCCCCAAAGTTCCACAGAGTCCCCCCTGCCTTATTCTGTCAGCCGAGGAGGTCACAAGCCCACAGACTCAAACAGGAGAGAATTTCTGCCTTGAAATGCCGCCCCCTACACACACACACACACACACACACACACACATACACACGCGCGCACGCGTGCTCGAGCCTCCTGCACTAGGACTTAAAGTTCCTCTCACCAAGTGCTGGATTCTCTTTGCTCACCCACCTGGGATGTGTCTCGCCGCATGACGTACTTTGGCCAGTACAATGTGACTCGATTGGGGCAATAGAAATGATTTGTGCCGTTTATGAGTCTAAGGCTCAAGAGACTCAAAGTTCCCCTCCCCTCTCTTGGAATCCTGCCACTGTCACATGAACAAGCCCCAGGCTAGCCTCCTGCATGATGAGTGACCACTGGTACCGTTATCTCCATTGCCCCGGCCAACAGCCAGCTGACCAGCAGACATGTGAGCGAGGCCACCTTCACACGAGCAAGCCCCACGAAGACCAACGGGGTCGGACTCAGACGACCAAACCATCCAGATGCTCAGTAGTCTTACTGTCGTAAGCTACTCAGGTCGGGGATGGCTTGTTACGCAGCATTATTCGTGCTAATGGATGACTGGTGCAAGCACTTAGCCCAGGGCCCGCTTGGAATATGTGCCCAAATGCATTGTTTGCAACACGAACAAAGCAACTAAACAAAAACCCTTTGGCTTTCAAGGGTTTAAGAGAAAAGCCTCCTGGGACCCACGGAGGAAGGGAAGGTAGTGGTGTTTCATCTGTAAGGGAGCAAAGCTTGAGTCTGTCTTGAGCAGGATCTTTGGGCTGGCTGTGGCCCGGGCAGTGGTTTGTGCAAGAATCCAAAGACGTACTGGCGGAGGAGGGTCTGTGCAACAGCAAGAGAGAGGACCCAGCCTGGCCAGGAGCCTCTGGGCTGCTCCCTCAGGTCAGCTTTATGCAGCTTCTGGAACCCTCCACCACCTGCCTCACCCACCGTTGCAGACATCCGTGAGCCCCAGAGCTGCCTTTCGCAGAATGTAGTCATCATCTGCTTCTGAGTTGTCTGGAAAGCTAGTGAAAATGCAGAATCCTGGGCCGGGCTCCAGAATTGCTACGTGGAAAACTCCAGGGGTGGCGGCCAAGGACCTGTATTTCAAGAAGTTCCACACTGCCCTGGGGGACCTGGGGACACAGAACAGGAAGGGGCACCTGTGCTGATAGATTGGAACATACGGATTCTGGAACAGGCTACGGAATAGAGGCGATGACTGGAGACGAACAGCTGTCCTCTCAATCCTCACCACCACATGGAACATAGGTTCTCATACCCATTTCCTGGATGAGAACAGTAAGGCTCAGAGAGGCAGTGAGTGTTCCTGGCTGCCTGACTTCATATCAGCTTTTTGCTTCCACCCCGGCCGGCGGAATCCGCTGGACAGAACACTTTGTTCTTTTATCTTCCTCCTCTTTCAGGGTCGGTTTAGGCTCGCTGGCTCCTTGCTGAGGTGGTAACGCTGAGGTGAAAGGAAGGCGCCGAACGGGTATCCAGTGAATGGAAGCCACAGTATGTGGGAGGTTTTCACACCACCTTTAAGCAAGTGGAGTCAAATGTCTCTTCTGTGGCCAAGCTCAATGTTGTTTTCCAGTTTAGAGTTTTGTTTGTATGTGTGTGTTTTCAGTAAATCTGATAATTAAGCCACAAATGTTCCCAGCACACTTGGATGTATTTAAATTGCAGGCTGCTGATCAAATGGAGAAAATTCACAAACACGGACATAAATGGTGCCTTTTGTTTGTTCCCTGCCTTTCTGCGGCACTCAATTGGTTCTGTCAGCTTCACAGCCAATTCCAAGGCTGCCTGGGATGAGGGGAGGTGGGGGGGAGGGGTGGGGGCTGACAAAGAGACGGCAGGAAGTGAAGCCCCCTGGTGAAAGACTGTGGTTCTTTTCTTTTATGAAAACGTCTCATTGGCGCCTGTAATTCATCTCAACAAGCCAGTTTTGAAAACACAAGTTGGCAAAAGGGATGTTTGTCTCTGCCTGATCTGGTGGCATTCCCTACTTGATGTTATGGGCCACAATCGCATTCCTGATCGTCATGAAAGAGAATCCGAGGGTCCCGCCTTCCCATCTCTTTTGACCTATGCTGTGGAGACTGTTTGGGCTCCTAGAGGCCCGGGGTCCCGCCCGGGGTCCTGTGGTCTCTGCCCATCCACTGACTAACAACAACAACAAAAAAAAGTGGTAATAGTAAGGGAACACTTATTTGCAAGGAGATTGCAATGGGGAGGCGTCTACCGTCCTAGAGAGAAAACCATAATGACGGGGTTTGGGGGCGATGGGGGTTCGGAGCTGACAGCCGAGAAAGAATTCTTGAAGACGTCTTTGGTGCAAAAAGGTGATTTTATTAGAGCACGGGGACAGGACCCGTGGGTTGTGAAAAGTGACTGATTATATATATACCTTCTGGTTGGCAGGGGGTTAGGGACAGTGTAAGTCTCTAAGGAATTTTGGAAGCAAGGTTTCCAGGACCTTGAGGGGCTAGCTCAGAAAACATCTTTTATTACTGCTTAGTAAAACCTCAGTCATGAGACCCTTCAGATGTGTATCAGGGGCCGTTAAGTCTGGAATATGACTGTTAACATATATCTTTGGGGGGGGCGGTAGAGATAAAGGAGGTTTGCAAAGGAATTAAAAAAATTTTTTTAAATATTTTATTTACTTTTGAGAGAGAGAAAGACAGAGTATGAGTGGGGGAGGGGCAGAGAGTGAGGGAGACACAGAATCCAAAGCAGGCTCCAGGCTCTGAGCTGTCAGCACAGAGCCCGACGTGAGGTTCAAATTCATGAGCTGTGAGATCATGACCTGAACCAAAGTCGGACACTTAATTGACTGAGCCACCCAGGCACCCTGAAATTTTTATGTGTTTAAGGAGACTCACAGGATCCTGGGGGTGGGGGGGTGGGGTGGTCAGGATAATATTAAGCCAAGATTCTCTTTTGCCCCTACCAAAGTGTCATCATCGTCAAGGCAGCTGAGTTCCTAGAGGAAGGTCACTCTGTTTCAAGGACTTGTTAATGGCTGTAGGCAGTAAGGGAATTTAATTTTTCATTTGCTTTGTTTCCCACACCACCATGGCAAGCACTTAAACCCCCTTACATCTCGATGAGGGTGATATTCGGGCTCCAGGAAATAGAATCTATAGGTTTCTGGAGATTAGGCTATGGAAAAGGTTGCCTTTTTCTTGCAGTTTACTAAGTTATCCGTAAACTGAAGGAGACTCCTGTCCTGCAGGACTGTGATCTCTATCAGTTAACTATTGGCTTTCTTTCCTTTCCCCTATTCTTGGGCAGGCAGGAGTGTCGGAGGAATATCACACATATCCCACCTGGTGGACGGGGGTGCTGTTAGCCTGTACTTTGCCCCTGGCTTGGCCCACGCTCCCTCATCAATAAGGTTTGCGAGCATCGTCAGGGTTGGGCAAAAAGATTTTTCTTTTATAGGCTGCAGAAAAGAACTAGAAAGTGGGATCAAAGAGTAGCATAACGGGACAGGGGACCAGAGAACATTCTGTCCTCTTCGCAAGAAGGACCGTCTGCTGGTTTAGGCTGGGCGTGGACCAAAGTTCAGGGGCTGGAGGAAGGAGAGAATTTAACGAACTTTGGCTGACAAGCATTTTGCCCTGATTGATTACTGGGGACAAGCAGTTCAGCTAATCACCTATGAGGCAAAGAGTGGGAATTTGGAGGGTCTGTGCCCGGCCTTGCCGGAGGTAAACACGGGCAGCATCCACGAGGCTTCTGGAAGTCACATGGAAAAGGGGTTCTTTGCAGCAAGCTATTTTCTGGAACACAAAAGGGTGAGGGAAATTCCTTCAACCTTCACTGTTTTCCAGAAACACGGGGCTCAGACAAAATTCAATGCCGTCACCACTCGACTGGGGGGTGGAAATTATAATAGTTAATCTAGGATTTTAATATTTTTTTTTCAACGTTTATTTATTTTTGGGACAGAGAGAGACAGAGCATGAACGGGGGAGGGGCAGAGAGAGAGGGAGACACAGAATCGGAAACAGGCTCCAGGCTCTGAGCCATCAGCCCAGAGCCTGACGCGGGGCTCGAACTCACGGACCGGACTGCGAGATCGTGACCTGGCTGAAGTCGGACGCTTAACCGACTGCGCCACCCAGGCGCCCCATAGGATTTTAATATTTTTAAATGCTTTGAAAGCTCAAGGTGTGTGGTCAATGCTCAATAAATATCTCTTAATCTCTCTTCCCTGCAAGACCCTTGAGGGCAGGAGGTGAGTTCATTTGGTGTGTTTTCCACCATGTTAGCCAACTGCCTAGAACCCACTGATCTGCTGAATTGGCCTTGAGCAACCCTCAGTTTCCTTGTCTATAAGACATTATAATCTCCACCTAACAGGACTGTTAACATAATTAACATCGAGGAGTTCTCGGGGCCCCAGAGAATACCTGACACATCCCTGGTGACCAGTGACAAGGCTCTTCTCAGTTCTCTGACTCAGCCTTGACCTTGGGCGCTGTCCTTGGCTTGCTGAGTCCTGTTTTAGCAAGAATCCTGTTGGATTAAGCAGAAATCCCCTACCCTTGGTATCTGACCCGATTTCTTATCCTCTACCCTTGAATATCTTATCACCCTGGCCTGCTGTCAGCAAAAATCCTGGGTGGTCGGTTTAGCAGAATTCCCCTTATCCCTGACGCTTCCTCTTAAAAATTTCCCATCCACTGACGTAGACCCTGCTCCTTGGCTATGAATCTGCACTTGCCTTTGTCATATTTGGAGTCCAGGAGTACCTCTTTCCTCTATCACAGACCCCCACTGCAGCGGCAGGTAGTCTGCCTTACCACCTTTAACGGCTGTCATGAGTAACTTTTTTCTTTGATAGCAGGGAATGATTCCCTTCCCTTACCTCCTCGGACTCCAGACCCACTGTGAGCAGGACTTTCTACCACCTCTGTACAATGCTTCAATGCTTCAAAAGGCCTGAACCCCTGGAAGCCACGGGCAGTGTGCTCCAAACCAAAACCCGCAGTGATGCCCACACCACTCAGGGTCGGGGCCGCGGCGGCAGGAGTGAGGATTCTGGCTGCCCACTGAAACCCAGGATTTCCTCACTCCTGCGGGCCGTGGATGCAAAAATTTAGGAGCTGTGACTCTCCCAAAGTTCAAGGATTCGGCCACTTTATTTCACTGGGCACTGGCTGACCTCCCTGCAAACTAGGAAAACGAATCCTCTTAGTTGTACGGTTTCGATGAAATGGTGGATGCGAAGCTGACTAGCACACTAAGTTATCCTTGCTGAGGAAGTCGCAGGCGTCACCCACGTGGGAATCGAAAACCAGGAAAAGATCCCTCACTTGCGGGTAGTCTCTACCCTACGGCCTTGTAAACACGACGGGGCGGGGCCACGGCATCGATCACTCGGCGCTCGGCTAGGCACTCCGTCCCGATCAGGCGAGCACTGAGTGATCGATACTTCGGCAAGCCTGACTACTGGGAGGAGAGAGCCAGAGCGTTCCGACCAAACGGAACACGTCGTCGCCAGCCTCTGCGCCACTCCACACTGCCCAAACTCGAGACAGGTGAACTTGAGCAACTCCAGAGGGAGGGAAGCTCTGCCTCCTTAGAAGCAGAGGGGAGGACTGCGCAGGCGCTGTGTTAAAGGCGAAGCGCGGCGGGGCGCTGGGGGCGGGGATTGGCGGTGGAAAGACTGCCTCGCGCGTGCGCCTTGGAAATCCCCAGGCAGTTCTTCAAAGTAGAGAAATTGGGGCGGGAATGGGGAGGGGAGAGGGGAAAAAAAAAAAAAGAGGCGGTGCATGCTCCCTGAGAACGCAGCGCCAACTCTCCTGCACGTCGCGCGTAGGAGGTAGGTTCCACGCGTGCGTAGTGCTCGTCTTAAACGAGTAATTTCGCATGCGTGAGGCCAGCGGTGTGCGCCTGCGCGATTCCTGGGGGCGCGTTGGCGGAACTCTAGTGCGCCTGCGCGAGTGTTTATTTCCTCGGTGATGGTACCTACAGGTAGTGGACTAAGCCTGCCTTTGTCATAGGCCTGGAGCTAGGTTGCTGTAAACCGAATGTGGGCCGTGACAAATGAAGCCCCAGGCGGGGAAGGGGTGTGAGCCCTCGGGTGGAGCGTCGGCTTGGGGTACCTGAAGGACAGGGATTTCTAATAGGAGTTAGCTCTGAGCATTGGTGTCGCGTTATGCCCCTCGCGTTAGGATCCAGCAAAGGTAAGTCACCGTGCTCAGCAGGGTTACATATAGCAAGCCCAAGGTCAGGGGGCAGACGGCCCGAACCCGAGACAGCGGAGCCCTTAGAAGGCCAAAGTTACCCATGGCGCCGCTAAACAAAGCTTTCTGGACATAGTTCCAAATCTCTCTGGAAAGTTTTATAAACCTCCCTAGAAAGCTCTTGTGTTTTTTTGCACAGCTTACGTGGAATAGTGCCACAATAAAATTGAAGAGATTTGAAAACTAAGTAGGCAGCCTGCTCCCAGAAAGCCAGGTAGAGGCTCCTATTTTGGAAGCCACCCACGGGAGGCTTCTCATGACCGGCATACTGCTCTCAGGATGGCCATTTCGGGTCAGCCGGAGACGTTTGTGGGACCCTGGGGGGCTCTTAAATAAAGCCAACCCTCTGCGAATCCTGGTGAGATTCTCCAAGAAGCCGTTTCTCCCAGCCAGTTTAAAGTCTGTTGTGGCAATTGCTTTAGGTTCTTAAAGATAATTTAAGAGAATTCTGGGATGAGTATCCTGGCTTCCCAGGAGGCATTGTTTTGTAACCAGCAGAACCCACTTGGGCTGTTGACTACGAAAGGCCAGCTTACAAAACGTGCTCCATCTGGATGGTGAATTTGCGAAGTCAGGACCTGAGGCCACGCAGTCTATTTTATGTAGCCGATACGTGGCTCCTTTGTGTTAAATACAACCAACAAGAAACCTTTTATGAAGCTCGCATCAGGTTGACTTATAAAGCGGAGACAAAAGCCACTCGGAGAGGTTAGTTCAGACAACCTTTATCCGACCCCCGTACCTAGAGTATTGTTATCATCAACAAATAAGCCTTTTGTAAGACACGCCAAGATACAGTCCACCGAGAGAAGCTATTTTGTGCAACCTGTACCTGACCTTCCCCTGAAAGCTGTCCCATGTCACGAAGCCAGTACACGTGGCACTTTGAAATGCCAGTTCACGAAGTCAGGACACAAGACCACTGGGGCTGTTTCTGTACCTGACACCTCCACCCTCACCTCCTTCAAAAAAAGACTTCTGTGACCAACAAGAGGTCTCTCCAGGCCGGTAACCTGACGAGTTTTAGGGAACTGACTTTAAAGTGACAATATAAGGCCACTCCGGCTTTTTCATAGGGCTTATAATTGGGGTGACCATCGGTCTCAGTTGGCCTGAATACCCCCAGCTTATGACTTGACCAGTCCTAAATATTAAATGTTTAAATAATATGAAATAAATGCTGAAATTTACGTACATATGAAAGAAAACTAACAGCACTCCCAGTAGTCAGCTTGTGAAATCTCTGCTTGCAGAAATGAAAGTTCCAAACAATGTAAGAACAAAGAACTTTGGAGAAAACGATGAGAATAAAAAGTTTTACAAGAGAAAAATGTATCCTTCACCAAGCCAAAACCCAACCAAACAAAAAAGGCCTATATACAGCATCCTGGTTTGTAGGATATATTCTGTAGTCAACCCACCTGTACCTGACTGCAGAAGGCAGTTTATACAACCTCTGCTCATGCCTTTTTATGTGGAATTCTGGGGGGCCAATTAGAAGATGAGTCTACAGTGCCACTCTGAAAGACTCACACAGTTTATTCTTGACTCCTTCCTCTGGAAGGCTGTGGGTTTTTTTTGTTTTGTTTTAGAAAGAGAGAACCCATGAGTGGAGGAGAGGGGCAGAGGGAGAGAGAGAGAGAAAATCCCAAGCAGGCTCTATGTTCAGTGTAGAGCCTGACATGGGGCTGGATCCTGTGACGCTGGAATCATGACCTGAGCTGAAATCAAAAGTTGGCCATTTGGTGAACTGACCCACTCCGGCATCCCAGGAAGGCTGTATCGTATAACCTTTTATAAAAGGCAGTTTAGTGGGGAACTCTGGGAAGCCAGTCAACAAAGCCAGGCCAAGGCCGCAAGACTACTCTGACTGACACCTTCCTCTGGAAGACTGTTTTACTATTATCAAGAAGCCTTTTTGTCAGACCAGTACATGGGGTGTGCTGGAAGTTTGATTTGTAAAGCCAGGACTTGAGGCCATTTGGAAAGGAGTTTCATGTGGCCTGTACCTGCCTTCAGTGGAGGGCCGTATCAGATGGCCTGTTGTGAGGGCTGCTGACAGTCCACATGGGGCCACCTTCTCTGGACCATAGTTTCATACAGTCATCAAGAAGGGGTTTGACCCAGCCAGTGAAAGCCCTTTTCTGTAAGGCCATTTCACGTGGGAACAGGAGCTAACCGAGAGGGTTGATGGGTAGAACCTAACACTTTCCTGGTGCTCTAAAGAAACCACGGGAGATTGGTTGGTTTGTAAAACTAACACAAAGTGTGGCTTTCATCGGGCCCTCAGACAAGGTCCAGTATGTAAAGAAACCTGTTTATGAAACAGTTCACGGCTCTCCTCTGGAAGACTGTTTCCTGTAGTAGGATGTGGCTCCTCCCCCAAAGGCTGTTTGATTCGGCAACTATTTAAAAGGCTAACTAATGAAAGGGTCCGAGAAGCCAGTAGAATCAGGCTGTAGGATTATTCAGAGAAATAATGACCGGTATGCCACCTCACCGTGGAAAGTTGCTAACACCCGCGAACACAAGGCCTTCTGGGAGACTAGTGGTTTTTTTATTTTTTTAACACCTTTAAGTAATCTCTACAGCCAGCATAACACTTTTAAGTAATCTCTACAGCCAGGCTCAGACTCACAATCCCAAGATCAAGAGCTGTGTGCTCCACCAACTGAGCCAGCCAGGCGCCCCAGGGAGGCTAGTGTTACAAGATCAGCCATGAGGCCCTTTGGGAGGCCATTCAAGTGGCTATGACAGAGCCAGTCTGAAAAGTCGTTTTGAAAACAAACTCGGAGCTATCCCGGAGCGTCACCTCTGGAAGACTCTGTCATATGGTGTCAACATAAGTATCTCTGAAGACCGTTTGATAAAGCCATTCACCGAGGAGCTCTGGATTCGAAATTAATTACTAACGTTATATTATGTGGCCAAGAGGAGACCTGTTTTGTACAGCCAGCCTGAGGCCCTCTCCCAGAAGGCTGTTTGACATGGCCATTTACATGAGGCCCTCTCCAAGGCCAATTTGCAAAGTAACACATAGGCTGCCTGAGGAGGCAAATGGAGACCAAACAAGACGGCCTTGGGAGACCATGTTGCAAAGCAGTGCAGGGAGGCCACCTTGGGAAGCCGGTTGGCAAAGCAGCACACGAGGCCACCTATAGAGGCTCACTTTGAAGGGCCTTTGTGAGCTCTCTGAGGGGGTGTTTTGTAAGGTCACCCCGAGAGGCCAGTTTACAAAGTCCGTACTCTGCATCCCAGAGAACTGGTTTATAGCCCATTTAAAATCCTCTGGGAAGCCGTTTTTTAAGGCCACTAAGAGACCGATTTACAAAGCGGGTACATTAGGACCCCTTTCGAAGCCATTTTTCTAGTCAGGCAAATAAGTGGTCTTCTGGGAGGTTTATTGCAGACCTTTGCGAGAAGCCAAGATATGAGGTCTCTGAGGTCTTCTGGCGCCCCGAGACTTCTCGAGGCTGCTTTATAAGACATGTGAGTCACTCTTGAGGGGATGAGCCATGAAGCCACCCAGGGAGGCCAGTTGACGGGCACACATACGGTTTTGTGTGTGGGTAGCGGGTAAGGCCACATTAGAAGTTTGGGCCGTGAAGCTCTCCCAAGAAAGCTGTTACTGAGACCAACACAAGACATTTATGAATCTTCTAGGAGGCTAGAGATAGAAATCGTCCTGGTAGGCGAGGGCCGTGCCACTCGAGCCTCTCGGTGCCATCCTTCACTGGGCCGGCTGGAAGGCTATCCCTTGTGCACTGAGGACCGAGCTAGGATACAAAGATCCAAAAGCTGATGTAATCCTCACCCCTGAAGCTGAAAAGTGTTCTGGGTAGACGCCACCACTTACTGTGTAGTTTTGGACAAGTTGCTTACTCTCCCAGATCTTAACTTCATTCGTGTCTGTAAAACCTCACATCACGAGATTGTAAGTGATTATATTGTAAGATTATAACGTACAGAAACCACGGAGCATCGACACGGCACATAAGAAAGTCACTTCATTTTTCCCCTGGACTATAGTTTCTTCATCAGCAAAAGAAGGTGGGGGTGTAGGGAAAATGATCATATACGTCCCTAGGGACTTGACAGTGTTGTGAGGGACAAATAAGATTAGAGGGAGGGGAAGGGTGGGAGAACCGTGAAATGGGCAGTGGTACGTTATTGCTGTTGCTTTAGGCTCAGGAAGAGGTTCTTCAAAAATAATGACACGCAAGGAAGGCAAGGAAGATCATCCGTTTTGCTTCTACGAAGTGATGGGATTTTCTCATCTGTTGAGTGGGAATAATAATTCCTTCATTACAGGGTTTTGTTGAGGGTTAAACAGCCCAGATTCCCAACTTTATCGTGTGCTGGCCGGAGATGTTGTGGCTCGGTTCCTTCACCCACGAGATCACGGAAGTCTGGGGGCCAGACTGCCTGAGTTTTAAATCTCTCGTGCCCCCTCTTCCTAGCCCAATGCGTGGGGCAAGTCACTTAACCACTTTAGCTTCCTTATCGGTGAAATGGGGACGATAATACTTTCTTCGAGTTTCTGTGAGAATTAAAAAGTGCTTAGGGCATCCTTGGCTTAGAGTAAATACTTTGTATCTTTTCGGCTTCATCAGATTGTGAAGTTTAAAGAGGTAAGATGTGTTACTGTCAGTGTTGTGGGTGGTGGTAGTCACGAGTGGGCGAGAAATGAGTTAAAATGGGGCCCAGAGGTAGGGATGGGGCTGTCCAGCCTACCTGCAGGGACCACACCTCTAGCCTTCCTGTATCTTCCCTTCCCTGTCTACTGCTGACTTCTTCATGCACGTTGGTGCTAAAAGAAACTGCTTCCTTCTCCCGTTCTTTTGTGTGAGTTCTTGTTGAGTCCCAGGGTGTCAGGGAAATGTGAATAGGGGTGTTTATTAGTTATCTAGTGCCGTATGACAATTAGTTTAAGCTTAGTTGCCTAAAGCCACACATATTTATGATCTTAGATTCTTTGGGTCAAGAGTCTGTGGTGTGGCTTAGTGGGGTCCTCTGTGTCAGGATCTCACGAGGCTCGAGGTATGGTGTCCATCAGGATGAAGTTCTTGTCCAGAGGTTCAACTGGACAAGGATCTAAACCCCTGTGGTTGTTGGAACAATTCAGTTCTTGGAGGCTGTTGGACGGAGGGCCTCAGTTCCTAGCTTGCCGTTGGCTCTAAGCCGCCATCATCTGTTTGCCATGCGGACCTCTTCCAACTGGCCACGTGCTCATCAGTGCACACGAGCCAGGAAGACAGTAGGGAGAGTCGGCTGGCAGTGGAAGTTAAACCTCATGCAACCCAATCAAGGGGCATCCCATCCATCACCTTTGCCATCTTAGGCACAAAAAAAAAAAGCGCCACATGTATCAGACTTACACACTTGTTGGCTAGAAGCAAGTCAACGGTTTTCTGTTGCTGCTGTAACAAATTACTGCAAACTTGGTGGCTTAAAACAGTATAGATTCATTATCTTACATTTTCGTAAGATTAGACCTTCAACATGGGGCTGACTGCTAAAATCAAGGTCTCGGCAGGGCAGCATTCCTTTCTGGAAGCTCCAGGGGCGAATCCATTTCCTGGCCTTTTCCTGCTTCTAGAGGCCACCCACATTCCTTGGTTTGTGACCCCCTCCCTCCATCTTCAAAGCCAGCAAAACTGCATCTCTCTGGCCCTTCTGTTATCGCCTCTCCCTCTGACTCTGACTTTAACCAGGAAAGATTATTTCAAGGACTCCTCTATAAAGTTGGACCCACCCACACAATGCAGGATAATCTTTCCATCCCAGGGTCCTTATTCTTAACGGCATCTCCAAAGGCCATTCGAATTACAGGTCCTGCCTGTGCTCCAGAGGAAGGAGTTAGATAAGGGTGTTAGTCACAGGAGGCAGGGATCACTGGGGAACGGTGGCTTTCTTCCCTTTATAGGAAGCGAGGCATCTGATAAGGCTTTATCAGTCTTCCTCCTTGCCTTTCACCCTCCCCCAGGGGTGGGGGACATCAGTGACTCCTGTGGGTCAAGTAGGGTCCCTGACCAAAGAAGCCAACCCTGGCTGACAGAAGGAAGATGTTTTTTGGAGAGCCACCGGGGCCACAGAAGGAATGGAAAGCTGGAGAATTGCCCTTTGAAAAGAGTAAGAACGAAAGGGGCTCCATAACCCAGGAATCTGGGACGATGACTGTGAGGCCCCTAGACCAGGCTGGCCCAGAAATGGCCGGTAGGAGACCGTGATGCACCAGCCACCTCCAGTCCAGTCGATCTGCTCAAAAGTTCACATTCAAGGGAGGCAGCTTAGAACCAGTCGCCTGGCTTTGCGCACACACCCACGGCCCGGCAACATCCCACCTGACCGACCTCAGCGGGGGAGATGAAACTCCTCAGAAGGAAACGGAGGAGTGTTGTTAAGAAAGAGGAAGGGATTCTGAGCCACAAAACTGAACACTCTGCCCTCTCTTTCCTCAGCAATAGAAGTTTCTGTGTCAGGGCAGCTACCCGTTGTGACACACATCATCAGCAGTTTAGCGGCTCAACACAATGCAAGTTCTTTTTGGCTCATGAGGCATTCCAGCATGGGCGTATGTGCCCAGTCCTGTGGCTGCTGTGGCTGTGTCATCCTCTAGGGCCTCAGAGTCCTTCACTTGCAGCCACCGGGTAGGGAAAGCGTGGAGAGTCCTGTAGGGGGTGTATGCGGGCCAGGCCCGGGAGTGGCTGCATCACTTGCGTTCACATGAGCTGGTAGTCGTGGCCACGTCGCATGGCAGGGATGACCTGGAAATGTAGTCTGTGTGCCCAGGAAGAGGGTGAAAAGGATTTTGGTGAGCTTAAAGCAAGGGTTTGTTTTCGTAAAGTTTTATTGGAACGCGGCCATGCCCATTTGTTCACATACTGTGAAAGGCTGCTTTCATGCTACAGTGGCCGAGTAGCGACAGCAGTGACCGCATGGCCTGCCAGGCCCAAAACGTGTAACATCTGGCCTTTACAGAAAAAGTCTGCTGGCCCCTACCTAGCATAGAGCAGTCTCTGCAAAAAGCATGATGGTCCCTATTTCTTCGCATCGTGAGATAGACAGAGAATGGAACAGCTGTTAGTATGCCCAGAGCGCAGTGGCACAGGTGACCAATCAGAGGTGAGCAATTACAAACCTGTGAGAACCTATTCACCTATTAGTGCTTACGCATTAGGACCGGCCTGCCGTCCGCACAGAAGAGCACCAACTATGATGTTTTTCCTTTCTGTGTAGGTTTTCTGTACTCCCAGGGTTCTTCCCGAGAAGTTAAGACCCCGTTCCTTCAATAGCCTTAGTTGAGTGCCCACCAGGAGCCGGACTTTAGGGAAATGGAGAGAAATGAGACACGTCATTGTCCCGGAGAAGCTTGCCAGCTAGTCCTGGAGAGACAGACATGTAAGCCATCAGAGTGTTGGCAGGCTTCCCAGAGGGGATCATTTAAGGTGGGCCTCGAAGGTTGGATAGGAGTTTGCCAGAGAGGAGGGATGTTGGAGGCATTCCAGTTAAGGACAACATACGTTCCTGTCTGAATACACATTTATCCCGTGCCCATGGGGAGACTGGTATCGTACCAGGCCCTGAATGTAGGGGTGACCCCAGACAGACGGGGGCCCTGCCCTCACAAGAGTTTACGCTTGGCAGAGAAGACCGTTGTAGAGTCATTCACGTGAGACGTGTGTCACAAAGGACACGTGTGGAAAGCCGTGGGAACCTGTAAGGGAGATGTCTGCATGGTCTCTCTCTTTATAGAAAGTGACTTTATGTATATTTTATTTTTATTATTTTTATCGCTGATTTTTAAAAATCTTTTATTTTTTTTATTAAAAAAAATTTTTTTTTCAACGTTTATTTATTTTTGGGATAGAGACAGAGCATGAACAGGGGAGGGGCAGAGAGCGAGGGAGACACAGAATCGGAAACAGGCTCCAGGCTCTGAGCCATCAGCCCAGAGCCCGACGCGGGGCTCGAACTCACGGACCGCGAGATCGTGACCTGGCTGAAGTTGGACGCTTAACCGACTGCGCCACCCAGGCGCCCCTTAAAAATCTTTTAATATTTTATTTTCATCATGGTCCCCATCTCCTATTTCCCCCATCCCTCCACACCCTTCCCCTCTGGTAACCATCAGTTTGTTCTATTTGAGAGTCTGTTTCTTGGTTTGTCTCCCTCTGTGTCTCATTTTTCCTTTGCTCATTTGCTTTGTTTCTTAAATTCCACATGAGTGAAATCCTATGGTGTTTGTCTTTCTCTGACTGATTTCGCTTAGCATAATACTCTCTAGTTCCATTCATGTTGTTGCAAATGGCAAGATTTCAATTTCTACGGCTGAGTAACATTCATTGAATATGTATATACCGCATCTTCCATGTCCATTCATCAGTCGATGGACACCTGGAATCTTTCCTTAATTTGGCTATTGTAGATAATGTTGGCTATAAACATAGGGGTGCATGTATCCCTTTGAATTAGTGTTTCTTTGTATTTTGGGGTAAATACCCAGTAGTGCAATTACGGGATCATGGGGTGTTTCTGCTTTTAACTTTTTGAGGAACCTCCATACTGTTTTCCAGAGCACGAGTTTGCATTCCCACCAACAGTTTGCAAGGCTTCCTGTTTCTCCAGACCCTCACCAGCATCAGTTGTTTCTTGTGTTTTTGATCTAGCCATTCTGACAGGTGGGAGGCGGAATCTCATTATGGTTTTGATTGGCATTTCCTAATGATGATTGACATTGAACATCTGTTCGCGTGTCTTTGGCCATCTGGATGTCTTCTTTGGAGAAATGTCTGTTCATGTCTCCTGCCCATCTCTTAACTGGGTTTATTTGCTTTTTGAGTGTTGAGTTGCATCGGTTCTTTATATATTTTAGATACTAAGCCTTTATCGGATATGCCATTTGCAAATACCGTCTCCCATTCCGTAGATTGCCTATTAGTACATACATTAAAAATCTCAGTGGGTGACGTTTTCGCTACTGGATATCATCACAGCTCTAGCTCCCCCCTCCCCAGTTTGATTTTATGAAAATCTACAAATGTATGTGTTTGGGCACGCGACACGCTGTTCTGCTCTAACTGTTCTTTCTTTCCGCAGCACCGTCGTCACGACCTGGCCGGCAGAGGGCCCCATGGCCGAGGGCGACCGGGAGCCCCTGGCGAGAGCCGGCACCCTCCGGGAAGCACTCAGGGCGCTCCTGCCCCCCACTAAAGAGGAGCTGACGCTGCAGTTCGGGGAGAGGGTGGAGCGCAGCGTGGTGCGGCTGCTGCGGGAAGCGGTCGAGCTGTTCTGCGGCGGCCATGGGGGCGAGTGTCTGCAGGCCAGCGAGGCCATCCTGGACTACTCCTGGGAGAAACTCAACACCGGCCCGTGGCGCGACGTGCACAGAGACTGGCGCCGCGTGTACGCCTTCGGCTGCCTCCTGAAGGCCGTGTGTCTGTGCGAGGAGCCCGGGGACGCCGGCGCCGTGGCCGCAGCCCTGAGAGTCTGCGACATGGGCCTGCTGATGGGGGCGGCCATCCTCGGGGACATCCTCACTAAAGTCGCGGCCGTCCTGCAGGCGCACCTCCCCTCGGGAAAGAGGCCCGCCCCGGGCCCGGCTCAGGAGCAGCCCCACGAGAAGGTATCTGGGTGGGATTGCCACCTGCCACACCTCAGGTGCCCCGCCGGTCCTGTTTTTCTAGAAGGAAGGAGTCTGCTCTCCCTGGGGGGTGAGGCCTCGCGGCATGAAAATAGCGTCTCCGTCTCCGTGGATTAGGAAGGGGAGGCGCTTGGCGTGATTTCCGATCCCCCCCTCCCCCACCCCCCAGTGTCTACATAAGCAGTGCCCTTTCAGGAGAGAGGGAGGTGGACGCGCTGTGGCTCCAGAGAGCAGCAGCCCGGAGGGACGCATGGGCCCACGCCTTCCAGCTTGCTCTTGGTCAGCCCCTGGAAGCGTCACCCCTTTCCTGGCTGCCTTGCTCTCCGTGCCACCGCGTTTGGGCCACGTGCTACATCCAGCCATCTCCCATTCCTGTGACTGCTGGGTGCCGCCCCCAGGGTCCCGGCATGTGGCCTTCCCAGTGTTTAGCGCATGAGGATAACCCTGCAGGGGGGAGGCTAGGCTTCGGGTCCCAGCGCTGACACGCGGACCTCACCATACCTCTAGGCGTGTGGGAAAATGTTCGGCCTCACCTGTGGTTAAAAAAAAAAAAGGCAAGAACAGCGAGGGAACGATGTCTGGCCGTGAAATTGACAAAGGAGGGTTTATGCAATACGGGTGCCACGGAGGATGCCAGGGGGCCAAGGGCAGGGTGCGTGGGTTGACCTTTCAGAGGGCAGGGCAGACATGCAGACCACGGGGGGCAGATGCCAGTGTCCTTTGACCCGGGAGTTTCACTGTTCGCTGCCCTTTCCTACGCCAACTCTGTCCCAAAGGAACACAGAGGTGGCCCCGTGCCCAGGGTGGGGCTCACGGTGCGGGTGGTGGTGGGCAGTGCGTGTAGCCGAGGGGGTGAGAGCTCGGGTCTGGAGTCGGCCTGCCGGGCCACGTTCCCACCAGCTGCCCACCGCCTGTGAGTCGGGCAGATGTCTTGCCTCCTCTCTGCC
>NW_024412627.1:1639253-1652587 GCF_014898765.1 Herpailurus yagouaroundi
AGGCAGCTCCGCTCACGGTGCTCAGGGAGGTGCCTCTGACGAGGGCGTGAGAGGAATATAACAGGGATGGTGAGCACGAGGCCGCGTGCACGGCCTGCGGGTGAGACTGGTAGTCGTCACTGCCGGGGGGGGGTCAGAGCTGGCGCACACACGTGCAGTGGGGGGGGCGGGGGGAGCGGGGGGGGGCGCAGGCGATCCTGGGCACTTCACGTGTGACACCTAGTCTCCCGGTCCTGTAACAGAGGAGGAACCTGAGGCCCCAAGACAGTAACTTGCTCAGGTCACTCAGTTGGGAGGTGGTTGGGAAATTCCGGCACAGCCCCTCAGAAGACATCGCGGGGACTGAGTAGCAACGTGGAAACGTGGCTCATTCGTCTTGCATATTCCTGCCGGTGGGTCAACGGCCCTCTCCTCACGAGTGACAGGATGGGAGAGGAACGCATAGTAATGACAGAGTACTTTAACATCAGACGGCATTTGGGGTCGTAACGTCTCCTCTGCGGAGTTTCTGTGAAAGCCTCACGTTCCTTTTACAATCAAATAGATGCTTTATCTACTCTTTCTTTTTTAATATTTATTTATTTTTGTGAGAGAGAGAGAGAGAGCGTGCAAGCAGGAGAGGGGCAGAGAGAGAGGGAGGAAAAATCCCGAGTGGAGCCTAACACGGGGCTCAAACTCACAAAACCGTGAGATCATGACCGGAGCCAAAACCAAGAGTCGGACGCTTAACCAACCGAGCCACCCAGGCGCCCTGAACAGACGCTTTAAGTGATCTAGTAGGAAGGGGCCAGGAGTACCAGGAGCAGCAGCAGTGGCAATGACAGTAGATGTTAGCTGTTCCCATTCGTGACAGCCGAGCTAGCCTGCCGGGGACGGACGCACGTTCCCGGCGGATAGCCCCGAATGTTAACTTTGCTGCACGTGCTGCTATTTTGTTTTGCTTTTAAACAGAAAGCGCGGCACGACCGTGTTTGGATTCCAGACGTGAGGTCTGAGAGAACGGTGCCCCGGCTCCGCTGCCCATCCCTCCAGCACTTCCGGAAGCATTTTCTGGTTCCGGGGAGGCCTGTGATCCTGGAAGGCGTGGCCGACCAGTGGCCGTGCATGAAGAAGTGGAGGTGGGTGGCTGTGAGGCCCGGGAGCCTCCTCAGCCCATTTCAGGACCCGGCTTCCACCTCTCTTCCTCCCCCGGGAAATGCAGCCTCGCACGCGCTTCCCGACCGGTCCCGCGTGGGCTGCTGAGGTTAAACAAGATGGCGCCGCGCCAAGTTCACGCCAGAGGTCGTAAGATCCGCGGCGTCCTCCGCTCACTTGCGCAAAGCGGGTGTTTTAGCGAGTGCTCACGTGGCGGTGCCGCGTTAAGTCCGCTCGTGGCATTTTGCAGGATCTGAGCAATCCCGTGGGCCTTCTCGGGGGCCTTGCGGCTTCAGAGCAGAAGCAAGAGCTTAAGACACGCCCCCTTCTCTCTAGGCGGGGCTCTTGGGCTCGTTCCCTCCTCACATCTGCATCTGGTCTCCCACCCCGGATTCATGGTTGTAAGAGCGGCTCAGGCTGCTGGACAGTGGCCGTAATGCCTATGGGAAGGAGCAGGGGTCTGTGAGGACGGGTGGCCGGGTCACCTGTGTCTGGGGGTCCGTGGAGGGGGCGGTTCCCGCCGAGGCTGTGGGAAGAGCTCTGCTGCAGGGGGGTTTTACCGGATTGAGCAGTGCCAGGTTTGCTCCCTCTCTGTCCGCCCTGGTTCCCGTGGGACAGGTACTGTCGTCGCCCCCGTTTACAAATGGGGGCCGGGGCTTAGAGAGGTTAAGTAACGTGCTCGAGGTCCTTGGCATTCAGGACGCAGGCCTGTCTGCGCCCCCGCTGCACTCTCTGCCATTGGCTCCAAGGAGGTTTCCCAGCTTAGACACGAGGTGAGCAGAGAGAGAACTGGGAGTTCCTGGCCAGCAGGGAGATAGAACCGCCCAGCAAGAGCCTTGGCAGGCCAGCCCCACTGGCTCTCTGCAAAGCTCTGTGGTGCCAGTGGGCACGTAACCCCACGTGTCTGCACCCGAGCGCCCTCGCCAGTGCGTTGGGGGTGACGGCCTGTCCCCCAGAGGTCCCGTGAAGACAAAAGGAGACCCGTGTGAAGCACACTTAGCGGAGGGCCCGGCGAGGCTCAGCGCACAGGTGATGGTGACCGTACGCGTCTGTCTCCCAGCTTGGAGTACATCCAGGACGTCGCCGGCTGCCGGACTGTCCCGGTGGAGGTTGGTTCCAGGTACACTGACGAGGAGTGGTCCCAGACGCTCATGACGGTCAACGAGTTCATCAGCAAGTACATCAGGGATGAGGTATGTCCCCACGCCTCCTTTCCCGTGGGGCTCACCGCAGGGAGGACGCAGGACATTCGGGCACTTCAGGGCAACCTTTTGGAGGCATCCGTCTCTCAGAGCCTGTGGTCAGAAGGTGGGTGGGCCAGAGCCGGGGGTGGGGGGCAGGCTGCCGGGCGGGCACAATGCGACTCATTTCAAGTCTTCTATTTTATTTAATTTTGGGCGGAACGATTTGGTGGTTTTTTAGTGTATTTGTAAGGTTTTCTGGCCATCACCAGTGTCTCATTCCAAAACATTCTCGTCACTCCCAAAGAAACCCGGTAGCCATGAACAGTCATTTCCCTTCGGCCCTCCCACCCCGTCCTCAGACGGCCACTAGCCTGCTTCCTGTTTCTGTGGGTCTCCCAATTCTGGACATTTCATAGAAATGGAATCGTATCGAACGTGGGCATCTGTGGCCACTTCCGCTCGGCAGAGTGCCGTCTGGGTTCGTCCACGCCGTGGCCCGCCGTCAGTCCCTCGTCCCTGGCTGTGCCCCGTACCCTTCCATTGCACGGAGACCCCACGTTGCGTTCCGGCATCGGCTGACAGCCGTTCGGGTTGCACACACTTTGGCTGGCGTGGAAAACGCCGCCGTGAGCGCTCACGTACAAGTGTTCGTCTCTCCCGGGTGTGTGCCAGAGGCGGGACCGCTGGGTTCTGTGGTGACTCCGTGTTTAACCGTTCTTGAGGAACTGTCAGGCTGTTCTCAGAAGCAGTGGTGCCGTTTTACCGTCTCAGATAAGGGCAGTGGTGGCTTCCCCTTCCCACACCCAAGGCAGCCCCGGGCCCGGGCCCTGTGAGTTCTGATCTGGTTTCGTCATGGGTCCGCTGCAGCCACAGGGCCCAGGTGGTGACCGTGCTGGCTGACGGTCCCTCCCGTTGTACGCTGTTCTACATCGTAACTGTGAGCTCCCGAGGGCCCCCCAGATCTCCCCCCACCCTGCACCATCACCCTTCCTGCCCCCAACGCTTCTCTTCCCAAGTGTCCGGCCTCCTCTGCCGGCGCCTGGTGCGGTTCTCCGGGGCGCGGCCTCGTCCCGCTGCGTTCACAGACCTCTTCCGTGCCCACGTCCCCCGCCTTCCACACCCACCCCCGCTGAGTCCCTTGTCGCCCAGAGGCCTGGAGAAGGGAACCGGGCACGAGAGCACACGATGCTGCTCTGCCCCTGTGCTCGCAGGAGTGAACCCCCTTTCCGGTCCCCTTTTCCTGGAAGAAGCCCCGAGCCCAGAGCGGAGCGCAGAACCGGAGGTGAGGTTTGTCAGGGGGCAGGCAGGTGCGCTAAGGGTTGAGGCGGGAGAGCGTTAATTCCAGCACCGTCTTGCCGGCTCTGTGGCCCAGGCTGGTTGCCGAACCTCTCGATCCTCAGTGCCCTGGATTTGGGATCCGTTGGAGGTTGCCGATGCCTACTTCACAGAGTCATTTGTGAGAGTTAAACGCGGCAAGCTGTAAGCGTGGCACAGTCAGTGCCCGGTTAACCGAAGTTAGTGTCTCTGGGCCACGGTATCCATGGCAGGAGAGACCACATCACATCTGGCCGTGCCCACCTCGTAGCCCTGGTCTGGCATGTTGTAGTTTCCATAGTTGTAAGGAAGACAAGGGAATGAGGGAGAGGGTCGGAAGCACAGAGGTTCTCCAGGGATTCTAGAGAGGAGCCTTCGTGTCCTTCAACACAGTTTGAGCCCCAGAGCCCGTTAGACCCAGGCTGACTTCCGCGCTGGCTGTGGTGGTGGGTGGGGGGCAGCCTTGCGTGAGCTCTGCCCCCACTGGCCCTTCCAGAGCCCTAGACAGGAAGCCCTTCCTCCCAGGAAGCCCCTGAGCCTTGTGGAGCCCCATGTGGAAAGCACAGATCTTTTCATCCGTCTGCTGGCGGAAATTCTCACAAGATGATCATCCCCAGGGCAGGCCAGCGTGTAGGAAGCGGGCACTGACAGTTTTGCTAGGAAGACAACCTGGGATTCACTTTTGGGAAAATAACCTGGCAGAAGCAACTGGAACTTAGAATGCTCATGCCCCTTGACTCGGTTGTTCTGCTTTTGGGAGAACACAAACGTAAGGAAGGCCCAGGATGTTAGACTGTTTGTGGAAATGCCAGGAAGACACCCTGAATGTCCACCAGCAGGGGATGGTTGACTTCATAGTGATCTGTCCCGTCTATGAAACATGGACCCGTCAAAAGAATGAGGCACGTATGTCTGTGCTCACCCGAAGAGATATTCGTGATGTTGTCATTAAATGAAAAATTTTCCAAAGTAATACATATGGTGTAGTTTCATTTTTATTTATAAAAAAAGTCTCCTGTATGTGCAGCCTCTTCATTTTCAGGGAGGAAGCTGAGTCCTGGAGCAGCCCCTACAGAGGCAGCCCCGGATCAGAGTCTCCCCCTGGCCCCAGAGGGAGAGCGTCCCATTCGCCCCCAGGTCACGGGGGGGACCAAGCAGGACAGAGCCGAGGGTCCTTGCCAGGTGGCTGCCTGGGGCCGGGTGCACCCTGGTGCCGAGAGGCCACTAACGGCAGCACCTGGAGGGTGTCCCTTACGACTAACCAGGCTTTCTGTGTCACTTCTGGTTTTTCTCTTGCGGCTCAGCCGAGGGACGTCGGGTACCTGGCTCAGCACCAGCTCTTTGACCAGGTAAGTCTGACACCCTCTCCTCTTGTCTTTTCCACTCTCCCTCTGTCTCCCCTCCCTTCCTGAGCTCTGAGCCCAGAAGGCAGGAAAGGGCCTGACAGCCTCATCACCCACCCCACTGGTGAGCAAGGAGAACCTGTGTGGCACCTGTGTCCTCCAGCAGCGGGCGGAGAGCAGACAAAGCTGCAGGTGGCCAGTGAGAGCCTGGGCCTGCCGACCCCAGGGCCCCAAGACCCCGGTAGGGGGAGGAGGTGGCCCCAGCAGGTGGAGCCAGAAGTCTGAGCCGGTGTGGTCACACCTGAGGAATGGGTCTTGGGGAGCCAAGTGCGGGTGGCAGGCTCTGACCCGGCCCACAAAGAGCGGGTCGCTGCCTTCCTTGGTGAGGGTTCTCCGGGCGGTCCCAGCACCGTCCTTACCCAGTGTCAGCTGTCTGTTCACGAGGCCGTCGCCCCGAGCTGGGCCCGTGTGTGCCCAGCCGGGCCCGGGTTCGTCTCCTGTGGGTCCCCAGTGCTGGTTGGCCTGATCGAAGACCCTCAGGACAGACTGGTTGAAGACTGAGAATGGAGGGGGTCTCTGGCCGGCGGAGAGGAAGAGCAGGGCCCGGCCAGGCTGGAGGCAGGACATTCCAGTGAGAGGCGCTCCTGCACCGAGACTCGGGCTGCACCCTGGAGCGGGCCCCAAGTGCCGGCCATGGCCGCCTGCCTCGGAGGGTTCATTCAGAAGAGCAGAGCAAGAAGGTAGTGAGGGAGGCTGGGGCCCAGCGGGGAGAGCCTTGAAGTCCAGACCAAGAAATCGGACCCATCTGCAAGGCAGCGGGGGCCCCTGGGAGGTTTCTGAGCAGGAAATACCTCCAGTGAGAGGAGGTATTCCGGGGAGATCTGTCAGGAGAGCCAGGGCAGTCGTGAGGGAGAGTGCCCGGGGGTAGAGAGCTGGGTCCAGCTCTTTCTCTCCTTCACCAGTCGGCCCTAAGAAGGGGGCATCACGGGCTGGCCCCACCAGCCTCCCAGGAGCTGGCAGAAACGCTCTCAGCCCCCACCTGGCGGTGTGCCCCCCACATGCCTGTCACCCAGCGCCCTGGGTGCAGGGCTCGCTCACGAAGCCACCGTGGGAACTTGGGGGCCCGCCGGCTGGGGGGAAGCGAGAAAGGATGTGCCCTGACACGGAGGGACCTTAGCTCTGGTGGGAACAGGAAGAAAGGGCCCAGAAGATTCACAGCGATTCGTGGGTCGTAAGACCGTGAGTAGTTTTTCCTTTTTTTCTCCGCAGTTTGCGAAGTGTCTATAATGAGGATTGTATAGTCATCATCGTGAGAAAAAATAGACTTTATTTTTAAACGGAGGCACAATAAGGGAACAAAGAGAAGTGGAATCTGATTGTGTTCCATACTTTCAAAACCGTCTGGTGAGGCTGGAACCATCTGAAGGCTCATCCTGGGGAGATGATTGAACAGTTTGGACAGGTGTCAGACAGGTGCCAACTGCCGGGGGCTGGACGCAGGTGGCTGGGCAGGGTTGAGGGAAAAGGCGCGGTCGAGGAAAACTCGAATTGAGACCCCGGCGACTGGTGAGCTTTGGTGGGGCTCGGGCACCACTGTGCCGCTGGGCTGGGGCTGCTCTCACTGCCCGTGCCGCCGGGGGACCCGGGCCCTGTGGGGGCTGTGCCAGCCGCCAGGAGCCTGTGTGCCGGAAATTAAAGAGGCTGGAGCAGGTGGGGGCTAGGTGGGCTGGGGTCTCTTGTCCAGCTCTCCCGAATTAGGACTTGTAGACCCTGCCTCCTGTCCTCTCTTGCTTAATGAAGGAAAGGGGAGTCCAACCGTACGGTCCCCAGAGACCTGACCTCAGTCACACCTTCCAGGGGGACCTGAGAAGCCACAGGTAAACTTGGCTCCTTGTTTGGCCATTTTCCATTTTACTGGAACAAGAGGAAGCAGTTTTAGAAGCAGAAGGTGGGGGTGCCAGTGGTTCAGTCCGTTGAGCCTCTGACTCTTTTGTTGTTTAATTCTTTTTTAACATTGATTTTTGAGAGACAGAGTGAGGGTGGGGGAAGGGCAGAGAGAGAGGGAGACACGGAATCCGAAGCGGGCTCCAGGCTCCGAGCTGTTGGCACCGAGCCCGACGTGGGGCTTGAATTGACAAACCGTGAGATCATGACCTGAGCCACCCAGGCACCCTAAGCCTCCGACTCTTGACTTTAACTCACGTTGTGATCCCAGGGTCATGGGATCAAGCCCCGAGTTGTGCTCCACACTGAGCATGGAATCTGCTTGAGATTCTCTCTCTCTCTCTCTCTCTCTCTCTCTCTCTCTCTCTCTGTCCCTCCCCTCCCCCACACACACATACTTCCAAATAAAAAAAAAAAGTTAAAAAAAAAAAAGTAGAAGGCAGAGTGCCCGATTGCTTTTAAGACAAACCTTGAGGATATTTTGCCTTTTGGAGGGCCACCCGGCTCTTTATCTCGGGTACCCAGAGATGTGTTTTACCCCTGCCATCCAGAGTGCTGCCTGGCGGGTCCCTGTACTGCTTTCTGGGGCCTTCTCTGCCTTCACGGAGCTCAGTGGCTCCCACCCAAAACCTCTTGCCCAAAAACCTCTTCCTTTTCTCCCAGGGGCCCCATGTTGTAGATTTTGGCCACCATGCCAGGCCTCCCTTTAATTATCAGGTCACATCCTGGGAGCCTTCCTTTCTCTTGGGGGGTCTCTGAGTCCAGTGGCTCTGATTACACCATTCAGTCAACCAGTCATATTTCAGAAATCCTGATAATGTCGTCAGGGACCAGTCAGCTTGTCAGCATTCCGCAGGCCCAGGGCCTGGCACGATCCCAGCGGGAAGCGGCTGTGTGGTGTGAGGGCCCGGTGGCAGAGGGGCAGGAGGTCCCCAGAGGCCTTGGGGATCTCCCATCCCCCCCACCCCTCTGGCCGACAGGACAGGGGGCCTCAGAACAGTGGACACGGCAGCCCGTCTGTATGTCTTCCTAGGCTGCTGCGGGGAGAGCATTCCAGCCATTCCGAAGGATGGATGGCTTCTTAGCAGCCTGAACTTGGAGGGGCTGCTACTGAAAGAATGGCCAAAAGCCGGCCCGCAGCTGCCCCTTTGACCCGGGAGGAGTTACTCGGGAAATACCCGAAGAAAGTCCCCCTTTAGGGACCAGACTTGAGTTTCTGTCGAATTTCCCAAAGCCTCCGAGCCGTTTGCCCCCACGGTTGGTGATCTTCGAGGTGATCTTCCCAACCTCAGCCTCCGTGAGGCCCCCGGCCCGTCCGCACAAAGGAGCACTGCTCAAGCTCACTGCCGGCTGGGTCGGAGCCTAAACACCCTGAAGACCGGCCCGTCCCCAGTCACTGTCACAATGATTTTATCTTGGCCTCACCAGCAGCCCTGCACAGGGCCCCCTTTCCCCACACCCTCGCCACCACTGGGCCGCACCCCTGGCCCAGTGTGCTCGTTTGATTAGTGGGACACCGTGGCATCAGTGACGTTTCATTCAGATTTCTTCCCTAATGGGAGTGAACTCTTCCTTATGTCTAATTCATTTCTGTGTGATGTCTGGGTTTTGCCCTTTGATTATTTGTGTGGTCACATATTGGGGTCCTTGTTATTTTTCCTTTTTATTTTGTATGAGCTCTCTCCACTAACCCTCATTCACCACACTTCAAAAGTTTCCCACGTCAGTGGTCTTCATGTCAATTAACGTATTTAAAATGTATGTCTTGTGATTGCTTTATCATTAGTCAATTTTGGAAAATCTTCCTCTGCGGAGATGTGATAAATCCTCAACCCCATTTTCTTTTTTGTTTTTTTTAGCTTGATTTTCAAAAAGTGCATTCTTTAGAAAATTACAAGTTGGTTGGCTTGTTTATGTACTTATTATTTTAATGTTTTTATTATTTTTTGAGAGAGCGTGCATGCACGTGTGAGGGGCAGAGAGAGAGGGAGACAGAATCTGAAGCAGGCCCCAGCCTCCGCACTGTTAAGCGCAGAGCCCCGAAGGAAGGTTCAACTCGTGAACCAGGAGATCATGACCTGAGCCAAAGTCGGATGCTTAACCGACTGAGCCACGAGACACCCCTATTTTTTTTTTATGTTTGTTTATTTTGAGAGAGAGAGAGAGAGAGAGAGAGAGAGAATCCCAAGCAGGCTGCACGCTATCAGCACAGATCCTGATGTGGGGCTTGAACCCATGAACCCGTGAGATGGTGACCTGAGCCAGAATCAAGGGTCGGACGCTTAACTGACTGAGCCACCCAGGCCCCCCAAGCTGGGTTAAGTGCAGAGCAGTGCTATCAGGCTTTTCAAACAGAAAACGAAGATGCCTATGACAGGAACAAATCTGAAAATAAAATGATAACTCTTCCCTAATTAAGCTATTAATTTTTTTAGTTGGTTTTTAAGTCCCCGTCCCGTGAAACGTGGACACAGGCGTGTTAGCGCCGAACCAGGCAGTGTGCGTTTGGCCCGTCGACTTCTGGGCCCGTGTGTCTCCGGCCGGACTCGGCCTCCCACATCTGCTCTGACACCCACAGATCCCGGAGCTGAAGCGGGACATCAGCATCCCCGACTACTGTTGCCTGGGCGACGGGGACGAAGAAGAGATCACCATTAACGCCTGGTTTGGTCCCCAAGGAACCGTCTCTCCTCTCCATCAGGACCCTCAGCAGAACTTCCTGGTCCAGGTTAGAGTCGCTCCAGAGCATTGGCTTTCTGCCTCCTCCCGGCCCCGCCCTGCACGGGCTGGCCACGTTATGGGTGTCTAAACGCCCAGAGAGGGATGTGGCAAAAATGAACCGGAGAGATGGCACCAGGCCCCCCGTGGGACCCTCTCTCCGGATGGGGCTGTTTCCACATGCGGTTCCCTGACCAGGAAGGACCCTCTGGGGTCCTGGCCGTGTCACCTGGGCAGAGCAGGGCTGGGCGTCATCTCGGGAGGGATCGAGTGCCTTCCCCCTGCCTGCCCTCCGACAGAACCAGGGTGGTCTCCCTGCGAGCACCTCTGTCCACATGAGAGGCTTCCCAGCCACTGGATGGTGTGTCCGGAGACCCAGACAGAGGAGCATGTGTGTTTCTTGCCAAAGGAGAGGCATCTGTTGTGGAACCACCGGAGTTTTTCTAGGCGGGTAGGTTTAACAAATGAGAACATTCTCCCGGCCCAGAGGCTCTGCCCGGAGATGCTAGAGAGGCTGGGATCCGGGGCCCAGAAGCCGGACTGCTTGGCATCCACGCCAGCCCCGTCACCTGTCAGCTGGGCGAACCTGGGCCACTTGGCTTGCCTCTCTGTGCCTCAGTTTCCCTATCTGTGAAATGGGGTGATGCTGCACCGCCGTGGAGGGTTGTGAGGAATTCAACAAGAGAACACACCTGGAGCAGCTGGAGGGTGGCTGCCACAGGCCGGTGCTCAGTTATCGTCGGCTACAGTCACGGAGTTACTGATTCGTGATCTGTTTGGAGGCTCAACGTATGCCTGGCCTGGAGCGTGCGTGGGAGGGTTGGGGCATTCTGGGCGCAGGGAACGGCGCGCGGAAAGGCGTGGAGAGGTTCGGGAGGCTGGGGGGTTCAGGGACCTGTGGTCAGTGGGGGCGGCAGCTGACTGACGAGGCACTGTCTCGCAGGTGACGGGGAGGAAGTACATCCGGCTGTATTCGCCGCAGGAGTCAGAGGCTTTATATCCACACGACACGCATCTTCTTCACAACACAAGCCAGGTGGGTACACAGGGACCCCGGGTGACGCTGCAGCCTCCCCCCTCCCTGCCCTGTCTCTGGAGACCTGGCAAGTGTTTTCTTCAGGTTGACGTGGAGAACCCCGACTTGGAGAAGTTCCCCAAGTTTGCCGAGGCCCCGTTCCTGTCCTGCATCCTGTCTCCCGGAGAGATCCTGTTCATCCCGGTTAAATACTGGCATTACGTGCGGGCTCTGGACTTGAGCTTCTCCGTCAGCTTCTGGTGGTCGTAGCCAGGGCGGAAGGGTCTGAGACGCCAACGGCAGTCACGGATTCACACGTTCCCTGCCCCACGCCCGGCCTGGGGCTGGGTCCCGGCATCTAGAGAGAAGCCAGACCCGCCTGTGCCAAAGCCCTTGCTGGGCGCCGGGCTGCGTGCCAGGCGGACGCGGGGCCCGGCAAGGCGCACGTTCCGGCCAGGGATGCGCGGCAGAGGCCAGCGGGCGGGACCCCAGAAGGACGCTCTGCATGGAGACCGTGGGCCTCCTAAAGCCGGATGCGGTTGGGACGCGGGCAGGCAGTGTGGGCAGCGGTACAGGGTGGCTCTGAGGTCGGCTGCCTGGATTCCAACCCAGCCCCGTGGCTTAACCGCGGCGTGAGATTTGGAGCGGAAACCTCGTGGGTGGGTCTCCATCTGGGAAACGGCAGCCCGAGCCCCCACCGCAGAGAATTCCAGGGACGGTGCTGGCGCAGGGCCCCTGCGGGTCCGTGAACGCTCGCTGCTAATAATCACTAGGATTGCCACCTACTTGTTCGTCGTGACTGCGCCACGGCCCGTGGACTGGAGAGGCGGTGCAAGTCACGGGAGGGTCCTCATCGGCTGGCTCAGCTCAGACGGGTTTCGGTTGTCGTCACGGAAGCCTGACCTGCCTGCAGGGGTGCCTGCCTCTCCTGGCCTGCCGAATTTTCAACGCGTACCCTCCCGGTAGCCAGTTCCCCAGTCGAGAAACAGCCATCTGTGGCCCCCGGCGGCCCCCCTCCTGCCCCTCGGTCTCATTCGTTCCTGTCCCGCAGAGAGCCTTCCGCCTGGGAGGCCAGCTCCGCGTCCCTGCAGCGTCGGGGCCCTCAGGCTCAGAGGCCCCAGGGAAGATTCGGGCGGGCCCGGGACCCACGAGTTCCTGGAGCCGGAGCCTGGCCGCCCGGGTTGGGGCTAACACACACCGCAGGTGACCGAGAGGGACAGGGAAGCGTCGGTGGGCAGCCGGAACGCTAGCCGCTCGCGTCCTCTGCCACCAGGCCAGGGCATCGGAGCTTTATCACGTAGGTCCGGGGGCTCGAGTCGAGTGGGACCCCGTCAGAATATGCACGGAGCGGGGGAGGTGTTGGCGGGCAGGGGGTCGGGCACACGCTGACTCCTGCAGGAGGGGGTGTGCGGTCGGGGTGCAGCACTGGGCACGGAGGGCAGAGGCGAAGACGAGCTATTTAGGAAGTGAAATCAAGGGCTCTGTGGGGACTGCTTGCTCCCCTGTCTGGCGTCATTAACAGTTATTTGCCCAGTTCTGCAGATGAATTAATACCAAATGGCAAAGGTATCGAGGCATAAACTAGGGCTGCCACCGTGTCTGGCTCACTGGCTGTCCGTGAGGAACGGCGGGGGCTTGACTGCATCACACCCCTCCCCACCCGAAGGGCGGCCATGTGGCTCCAGCGCCTTACCCATGACGGCCGGCCAGCCCCCCGCTTCTGCTCCAAGCTGCTGTTGACGAGCAGAGGCCCGTCTGTAACGTAGGGATTCTGAAGTTAGGGACGAGGACTTGGGCGTTAAAACACGGTACGGACGCCCGGCCACCTGCAGCGGACGTCCCTTGTCTGGTGGCAAGACGGCAAAAGATAAAACCTTCGCGTGCTCTCTGGGCAAGGCTCCCGGGCTGCCGGCAGCACCAGCCAGGCTAGCAGAGGGCTGCTTCAGCCCCGAGGAACATGGGCGAAGGTCCCCTGGGAATGAGTGCTCGCCGGCTGCTGGCACCACCAAGGAGGGGCAGGCACGAGGCCGCGTCACCCACCCATCCACCTGAGACACAGGGACCTGCTCGGGACCCGGTCCCACACAGGCACGCATGGTCTCCGGCCAGATGGGGCCCGCCCTGGTGGTCATGAGGGCCCGGGGGGTCCAGAGAGGAGGGCGACAGTGCAGGTAGTGACAAGTGCCATGAAGGAAACAGAACAGGGTGACGGGGACACGATTTACCGTAGACGACATGTGAATAAGCCAGAATGACCGGGACACCCAAACTGGCAGGTTTGAGGGGGACCTCCCCGCAGCAGGTGCAGCAGCCCTGGGGCAGGAAGGCCCAGCCCTTGGGGGAGAGGAAGGAGCCGTGCAGGCGGAGCAGAGGGAACTGGGCGGCCGGAGGGGGCCTGGTGCAGCCAGCACTGGGACGGACAAGGGCGCCGGGCCAGGGAGACAGGTCTGCGTGCTGTTGTGTGACAAGGGCCGGAAGGGGAGGCCCCAGGAAGCGGGACAGCCGTGAGCATCACCGGTCCAGTGACCGAGCGAGAGATGTCGGCAGGGAGCTGAGTGAAGACGGGCTGTGCAGGGAGGCGGGCAACGGCCTGATGTCCCAAACCTGGAGCACCAGGCAGGGTCTCGAGAATTGTGCGTGAGGGTTTTGGTAGGAGTCTTCGGGAAGTTCACGTTGGAATCA